>NW_028089495.1:0-284558 GCF_014824575.4 Sturnira hondurensis
AACCTATATAAAGGATACATGGACCACAACTGAGAAAGGTGGAAATGGGAGGGAGGGGGGAGGATGGGGGGTGGGAGGGGATGGGAGTAATAGACAGAAAACTGTACTTGAAAAATAATTAAATAAAAAAACTGAAAAAAAAAACAAAAAAAAATAAAAAAAAAAGAATTCAATGATTGGCAGCAGATTGACCAGATCACTTAATGTTTTTTTACCCTTCTGCTTTCTTTTTTTAAAAAATATTTTATTTATTTATTTTCAGAGAGAGGGGAAGGGAAGGAGAGAGGGAGAGGAACATTGTAGTATGGTTGCCTCTTATGTGTCCCCCACCGGAACCGGCCCGCAACACAGACATGTGCGGGAATCGAACATGCTGGGAATCGAACCGTGATCCCTTGCTTCACAGGCCCACGCTCAATCCACTGAGCCACACCAGCCAGGGCCCCTTCTGCTTTCTAACATCACCTTAGGACATTTTGTTATTCGTTACCAGCTCCAGAGGGTATGAAGAAAAAGAAAAGGAAGCTGAAACTCTAATAAGTCTTTAATTAGGAAGAATTATCATAATTAGGTTAAGAAGGTTAAGAAATGTAGGGGATGAAAAATATTAACTTTAATAATAATATTCATATTATTATGGGTTTTAGATATACTTAGCATAACAAGGTGACTAAGGGAATACAAGAATAACTCAGATTTTTGGAAATGTTCAAAAGTTAAATTATCCTGTAAGTATGTTATCAAAGCCTTGAGGTAAGGAAATGAAGCAGTGGATAGGAATTGAGGTTTTAGTCAGGGGAATTGGTTGCTTGTATCCACAAATGTTTTTTGAAAAAGGATAATTCAGTTGTGCTTAGAAGAAGCTATTTTAATGGCTCTGCAGTAGGGATTCAGCAATTTGGCTAAGCAGGGACTAAATTGTAAGCCAGAAGTAGAATGCATGGAAAATGTAGAAAGAGAAAAGTGAGGAGAAAATCTGCCAGGTTTGCAGAGCTTAGGGTTCCTAGGCTTCTGTTTCAGAAATCTTAGTCCCAGCTGTTTATTTACTGTGAAATCTTAAGTCACTGATTCCTCTAACACAGAATTTTCTTGTCTTTTAAATAAGGATAATTTCTTCTACATTTAACATATTTTTTTTTTGTTTTAAAGGACAAATGAGATTTATGTGAGACATTTAAAAAGTACTTTTATTTTTTATTTTTTATTTTTTTCTTTAATTGTTGTTCAAGTAGTTTTCTGTCGTTTACTCCCATCCCTGCCCACCCCCCTAGTGCTTCCCACCTCCCTCCCATTTCCAACTCCCTTAGTTGTTGTCCATGTGTCCTTTATACTAGTTCTTGTAAATCCTTCCCCCTTTCCCCTGAAATTCCCTCCCCTCTCTTCTCTGGTTACTGTCCGCCTGTTCTCTACTTCAGTGTCTTTGGTTATATTTTGCTTGCTTGTTTGTTTTGTTGTTTAGGTTCCTGTTAAAGTTGAGATCATATAGTATTTGTCTTTCACCACCTGGCTTATTTCACTCAGCAGCATAATGATTTTCAGTTCCATCCATGCTGTCACAAAGGGTAGGAGCTCCTTCTTTCTGCTGCATAGAATTCCATTGTATAAATGTACCATAGTTTTTTGGTCCGTTCATTTACTGATGGGCACTTAGGTTGCTTTCGGTACTTGGCTATTGTAAAAAGTACTTTTAAAATATACACATTGAACAAAGGTCCTTTTGGAGAATGAGTTTAAATGGTGGTGGAAACAATTTAAATGTTCCAACTTGAGGCTTCTATGAGACCAGAGACAGCACCCAGGTGAATTCTTTTTTTTTTACCTGTTTTCTTTTATTTATTTATTTAGTTAGTTATTTTACTTTATTTTAATTGTTGTTTATGTACAGTTTTCTGTCTCTTATTCCGACCCCAGTCAACACCCCCAGCCTTCCCTATGTCCCTCCCATTTCCACCCCACCTAGCTTTTGTCCATGTGTCCCTTATACTTGTTCCTGTAAACCCTTCCCCTTTGCCCCGAAATTCCCTCCCCTCTGGTCACTTTCAGCCTGTTCTCTATTTCAGTGTCTTTGGTTATATCTTGCTTGCTTATTTGTTTTGTTGATTAGGTTCCTGTTAAAGGTGAGATCATGTGGTATTTGTCTTTCACATCCTGGCTTATTTCACTTGGCATAATGCTTTCCAGTTTCACTTATGCTGTCACAAAGGGTAGGAGCTCCTTCTTTCTTTCTGCTCCATAGAATTCCATTGTGTAAATGTACCATAGTTTTTGGATCCATTTATTTACTGATGGGTACCTAGGTTGCTTCCATTTCTTGGCTATTGTAAATTGTGCTGCTATGCACATTGGGGTGCAGAGGCTCTTTTGGATTGGTGTTTCAGGGTTCTTAGGATATAATCCTAGCAGTGGAATTACTGGGTCAAAAGGCAGATCCACTTTTGGTTTTCTTAGAAAATTCCATAATGTTATCCATAGTGGTTGTACCAGTTTGCAATTCCACCAACAGTGCACTACAGTCCCCTTTTCTCCACAACTTCTCCAACACTTGTTGTTTGTTGCTTTGTTTATGATGGCCATTCTGACCAGTGTGAATTCTTATTTATGGAGCACACTGAGGAAGAAATGGTGAAAGGAATGTGGGCAGAGAAGAAGGGAAAAAAGTATAAAATGTATTTAATACATTTAATATGTATTAAATACTTGATATGTATTTAATGTATGTATTGTATTTGTATTTGATATGTATTTAACATGTATTAAATACTCGATATGCACTGAACATGTCACATTTATTGTATCATTTAATTCCTTACCAACCCTGTGAGATGGTTATTATTTTTTCTATTTTACAGTTGAGGCTCAGTGTAGTTAAGAAATTTGTCCAAATTTACACAACCACTGAGTATGAAACAAGACTTGATCCAATGTGTACCTGGTTTTACACTCAGGTTTTATCTGTCCACCAGAGTGTCTCTAATTTGTCCACTGATGAGTCAGCCAATGTCACAGGAAAGGAAATGGGAAGCCCAAAGAATTCAGGTTGTATAGCGTAAAGAAGCCAACTTCAAGTCCCAAGTTTCACTAAAGTCTCGTGTTATTTTTTCTTTAAAATTTGAGGAAATGTTACAAATCACTCTACAATTTATCTGTTTTAATATCAAATGTTTTAAATTATTCTCCATTAAATGAAATTAGGACTCCAAAACAATAAGCTATTATGTTTTTATCCTCACTTGAGGACAGAGAGGAGTGAGGAGGGAGAAAGAGAGGGAGGGAAACATCCATGTGAAAGAGAAACATCAGTTAGTTGCCTCTCATACATGCTGGGACAAAACCCAGAATCTATGCACGTATCCTGACTGGGAATCAAAGCTGCAACCTTTTTGTTTACAGGACAATGTTCCAACCCATTGAGCCACACAGGCCAGGGCAAAAATGAAGTTTTTTTTTTTTTATGGCTTTAGATGTCCCTTTCTACATTGTCATGTATCCACTAAAGACAGTCAACCAAGGATTAATACACCCAAAAATGGAGGAGAGAAGAGGATATTTCCACTATTATAAGCTGCTAATTTTCAACCTGATTACTACATTTTGCCTTGGGACAGTGATTATTTTATTAAAAGTTTTCACTTCTCAAGATAACTTGGGGTGGGGCCACTGAAATGTGTTTTGGCAGCCCCTGGAATTTATTTCACATTCTTAGAGAAAGACCTTGTGAAAGTGAAAGAGCCAGATGGAAATTTGAGAGCCTAAAAAGGCTGCAGGCACAGCTTCAACCTTCTGAATTATCCAAATACTTTCTGCAGAGGAATGTTCAAGCTTAACGCAAAATTTGATGCAAATCCGTTGCTCTATTTGCTCAGTTATTACGAATGTGACAGCCACACAGTATGTATGCTCACTCAACAGCATCTACTGCCCCCACTGATTAGTACAAGGAAGTCAACATTGTTTGTGCAAGCACATTCCAGTCCACTCTCCTAGGCTGCCAGGTTACATAACAAATTGTTCTCATTATATTAACAATGGCTGGACTTTTTCTGGAAAGACCTCATGTATGTATGTATACAATATATACAAACATATATATCCTACTTTTGTTCACTGAAAATCCCAAAAGCAATAACACTCCAGTAGCAATGAGCACACTTATCACTCAGATCTTACTTTCCACTAAAGGAACCAGGGCTCCTTGGCAAAATGGCTAATTTCAGAGCATGTCAAAACTTGAAGGAGTTCCCATTGTCCCCATCTGAAGAATTTTGAGTATAAAAAAGTAAATAATGACAGTATCATATTATAATCTAGTAAATAAAACAGTAATTCATAAATCACACATATAAATATATAAATACTAAGGGGAGATAACTGGAAGTTCTTTATTACAGTACAATGTCAAATAATAATGCTATAGAAGTAATAGAATTAGCCCTGGCTGGTGTAGCTCAGTGGATTGAGCACGGACCTGTGAACCAAGGGATCAGCAGTTCTATTCCCAGTCAGGGCACATGCCTGGGTTGCGGGCCAGTTCCCAGCAGGGAATGCACAAGAGGCAACCATACATTGGTGTTTCTCTACCTCTCTCCTTCCCTTCCCCCTCTAAAGATGAATAAATAAAATCTTTAAAAATATGTGTTAAAAAAGTAATAGATTTAGAAAAATCACTATTTTACAATCATCATAGTAATAATTTGTTGAGGCTAGAATCAATTTTTAAAAACTAGTGAGTAAATTGTGGGTGAAGCATTGATTTAGAAAGAATTATTCACATCATCTCAAAGTGATTTCCCCCAAATTATTTATCAACTACAAAAAAAATTATGGTGGAAAATCTAGTGAACACCTCCTAAACCAAGTGATAAAAGTTTGCAATACTAAACATAATTTAAAAGTGTATCATGTGACTCTTTATCATATGCACTGAGAAAACACAAACTGACTTCTGTAGTACTTATGTCAAAATTGCATAACCTAAATTTAATGATGAGGAACTATCAAGAAACCCCTAAGAGCATTCTATAAAATAATTGGTTTTTCTCTTAAAGGACATCAAGGTTATTAAAGAAAAAGAAAGACTGGAAACTATTTCAGATTAGAGACTTAAAGTGACTAAATTCTACAGGTGATCAGGATTGAATAGCCTGGAAATATATATAAAATTTCAATAAAATATATTATTGGAAAAAATTAATCAGGTTTTAATATAGACTATGGATTAAATTATAGTAAATTATTCACATAAATTTCTAAATTTTGTTCTTGTACTATGTTCATGTAAGAAAATATCTTTATCCTTAGAACCAGAATAACTGAATGATTTACATAGTATAATATATATGCAGAGGGGTAAAAGGGAATGATGTCTGCAGTTTACTCTCAAATGTTTCAAGAAAAATGTCATGGGGGTGGGGGAAATATGTCTGAACATAAATATTTAGCAAATATGGGTAAAGTACATATAGGACTTTTTGGTAATGTTTTTATAAATGTAAATGTAAAATTACAGCAAAATTTAAAATTTACAAAGTGATAATAAATTCTCATCTTATTCTTAATTGGTAAGTCTCATGAAATACCCTATAGGAAATGGGTAAAGAGATCATTTGTAATTATAAACTTTTTCTACATGTGCTATAGGCAGTCCATAATGTTAAGTATCCTTTGTTTTCACAATGTTTTCATTTAAATAGTTCTCTAATGTGTTTCTAGGTATGTGTGTATGAGAACTTCTTTCTGGTCAAGATGATGGCATAGGCAAACATGGCTTATCTCTTTGTACAACCACATAAAATTTACAACTAAAATACAGAACAACCATTACTCAGAACTGTCAGAAATTGGGTTGGATGGAAGTCAAACAACTACGGAATTAAAGAAACCACATCCATCCAGACTGGTAAGAGGGGTAAAGATGTGGAAAAAGCTGGTCCCTCACGCACGTGTAAATGAAATTTCAGGAGGGATATCTTGGGAGTGAAGAGTCCCAGCCTCACACCAGGCCCCCCAACCTAGGATTCCAGTGCCAGGAAGGTAAGTCCCTACAACTTCTGGCTGCACAAGCCAGCAGAGATTGAGTTGGTTAAAAAAAAAAACTTCTAGAGCCCCAAGCAGTTCCTCTTAAAGAACCCACACATGGACTCACCTACTCAGATTCACTCCCCCTGAGCTCCAGCACCAGGATAGCAGCTTGAAAGTCATCAGTGGTATAAAGGGAGAAACTGAAAGGTGTGGAATCAAGGCAAGCAGAGGCCATTGTTCCTTTTCTAAACCCTTGCACAGTGGAGCCAGCAAGCTGGTGCCATATCTGAGAATCCATCAACATGGTTAATACTATTTGACCCACCTTGGAGATACCAACAGACTCTGCCCCACAAACTTAAAAGCAGTAATAGAAACTTTGTTACCTACAAGGGAGTCTCCATAAGACTGTCAGTTGATTTCTCAAAAGAAACTTTTCAGGCTAGGAGGGATTGGCAAGAAATATTCCCTGTCATGAAAAACAGGGAACTACAGCCAAGATTGTTCTACCCAGCAAAGCTATCATTTAGAACTGAAGGGCAGATAAAGAGCTTCCCAGACAAGAAAAAGCTAGAGGAGTTCATCATCACCAAACCATTGTTTTATGAAATGTTAAAGGGACTTATTTAAGAAAAAGAAGATCAGAACTATCAAAAATAAAATGAAAAAATACAAATATATCAACAATTAAATCTAAAAAAAACCAAACTAAGCAAACAAGAAGGACAGACAGAAAGTACAGTATAGGAAATGGAGTAAAGAAGTTATACACATGACCCATGGACATTAACAATGGTTGGGGTGCAGAGGCTCTTTTGGATTGGTGTTTCAGGGTTGGGGGGATTGCCTGAGGGAGTCAGGAATGCTGAGTGGATGGGGAGTAAGGGGGAAAATCAGAACTGTAATAGCATAATCAATAGAATTAAAAATAAAAAACTAAAATTGATTGTAATAATTAAAGAAAAAAGTATATGTGTTTGTGTGTGTATTAATTTTATGAATGTGTGTACTCTTTTCTCCTTTTCTTCACTTGAGTATTTTTCAGTTCTTGTGGAATTTGAAACTATACCCACTAGAATTACATTTTCCTCATTCTTTTATATGTGCAAAGCCTAAACAGCTTGGGGTTTGTTTGCACTTCAAGGTCAAAGAGCAATCTATATTATAGACAGCCCTCTGGATTTTGTAGTCAAATTAATATATTTCAATGCTTCTCTTTGCCAATAATTAATTGTGACCATGGATAAATAACTCTATCATGATGAATTTCACTTTCTAAATGTTAACTTGCAAGATTATTGTGATAATCAGTTACCATTTGGGTCAAATGCCTTGGCACATAATCAGTGATCAATAAATGGAGATTTTTATTTTTATTTCATTTTTGTGTTTTGAAGGAAAATTATACCTACTATTAATGTTCTTGTAGTTCCTGTGCCTCCATGCAAGGGAATAGGTTTTCTTCTGTCAATTGCAAGGCAGCTAACTAACTCAAACTCTTTCAAGAGTAAATAAGCCGTAATCTCGAAGATTATCCAATCCAGCATTCACATCTAATTTTTAAAACAATTTTCATTTATACCTTCAGAGAGTTTAAAAAGCTAAATAGATCTGCTAGATATAACAAAAAAATAGATGCAGTCTCCTTTCAATTCAATTCCCCAGAGTTTTTTTAGGTATTTTTTACTAATATCAACTTCCATATTTCTGAAAAAAATGTCTATACCATTTATTTTTGGCTTATTTATTGTAGGTATGGTTCCACTGATGTCTAACTTCTAGTGTTGCAAAGAAGTCAAATGTTCTTTATTTCATATATACTGTAAGTGATATCATTGTTTTCTCTGTAATGATTTAGGATCCTCTGTCTCTGGAATACTTAGGATCCAAATAAAGTAGATTATGATAGACTTTTCATTTATTGTCTTGGGCTATTATGGGGCTCTTTTGGTTTGGAGACAGGTCCATCAATTCTGGGAAATGTTTTTATATTATTTGTTATATAATACAGAAAATAATTTTGGGGAAAATTATCACTTTCTGAAACTCTTATGTACTTGTACTTCTTAGTTAAACATGTGTTATCTTTACTATAAATCTTTTTGCCATTTGATTCCAATTTCTAGGATACTTTCATGACTAAATATTCTAATTCTTAAATTTCTTATTTTAATCATATTTTAATAACTCATTCTTAATCTCTTATGATACAAATGAAATTCTTCTGTTGTATGCACTATCTAAATTTTGGGGGTGCTTGTGTACGTGTGTATGTTAATGTCTTTCCCCAAACATTTGGAGGTTCTTGATGAACCTTCTTGAATGGAGGTTCAACCATTCACACTTCAAGTTGAAGTAACAAAATATCTACCAGAAGAACTTTTTCCATGGGTGGGCCTTGTTGACCAAAGTTAGCACTTGAAAAATCAAATGGCTAAACAGATTTTTCATTGAAAACATCAAATATCAGTATTTATGGATATTCTCTCTAAGAAAGTTCAGTCTCATTTACCAAATAATCTTCCAATCACTTGCCAGGGGAGCCTGAAGCTGGCTGCCTTTGTTGCTGTGTTGTGTGAGAGTGGAGGATTGAAATTTCACCTTTACTATGCAGATTTTCTATTTTCATAAGAGCAGTCTCCTCTTATGACCTGTCTTAAATGCAGTAATGTCTTCCAATGCTCACACATTTGACTGGCCTTACCAGGTGTTCTTTCATGCAGAAGCAGCTAGCTTTATGTAGAGGGTAGTAGACTGCTGAAGATTCAATTACAGTGCCAGCTGGGAGAAAAACACTACCACTTTCAATAGGTGATAATTCTTTATCATTACAATTTATGAGTTGAGAAAACAAATGTGTAATTATTGTATCTACTAACCCACTGTAAATATTTTTGTTCCAGTTACTACGAACTTGGGCTTCCTGGGTGTCGATGTCCTAGCGACCAAGAATGAAATCCTTGTACCATAGAATAGAGTTATGATCTGAATAGTGGAAGCTGAGACTGCTATCTGCTGTGTTAGGCCTCTTATGACACTGAAACAACACCATAGAAGAGGGTTAGTGTTTGTGTAAGAGATTTATTATGATTATCAGGAAAAATTTCCTTGCTGCTACACAATAAGGGCAAAAAGAACTATGTTGATACCCAGGGCATTCATTAGAGCACATTTTATTTTATTATACTCAGTAGTCTTGATCAATGAAAGACTGAATCATTGCAATAAAAAAGAGACATCAAAGACTCAAATTGTTGATGGATTAAAACATTGACTACCTCTCAGTAAAGATTATCATCCAGCAAATATGCCAGGAAAGGATAAAGATAGATGTAATGTTTCATAAAAGAAGGTGGCTATAATAATCAACCTAGCCTTCATAACTAGCTACAAAAGTGGGGTCTAACACAGCTACATTTTCTGTAACTATTTCCTTATCCTACACTGTGTTGTATAAACTCTGTGTTGTACAAAACATTACCTAATGTTGTTGTACAAAACATTACCTAATGTTTTGTATTTTAGGTGAGCGTATGATGGGATATTTATCATGCTGCCATGGTAAGATTGTTGATGGGACTTCATGTACTCCTCTGTTGGGAAAATGAAGATCTCATCCTAATAAAATACAAGAGTGGATGCTGCAAATCAGAAGGAAGGGTTGTATGAGATGACTTCTCTTTGACACCTCCCATTCATTTTTCACTGCTTTCTAATCTTGTCTCATTCACCTATTCCACCAGAAAACTCTTTTCTCCACCTGAAGCTGACTATATGGGCTAAACAAATGGGGATTCTGAAGGCAGAGGCATAGGTAGATATTCTTTGCTTCCTAGCACAACCAAAAGAATGATAACCACAAACTTAAACCAAGAAACAAACAAAACTGCCAGAATATCAAACAGTATGAAAATGTGAAAACAGGGAGTTAAAGAAGAAACATTCATCCAGACTAGTAGAAGGGGAAGAAATGGGCAGCCGGGGTAGAGAGAACACATGGCAAGGCAGCTGACCTGACAGGCAAGGCTGTGGCTGGTGGACCAGGTGGTACTACATATGTGTGCAGAAAAGCCCAGTAGAACAACTGGGGAGCAAAACAGACCACGCAATCCAGAGTTCCAACATGGGAAACTAAGGCCTCAAAACCTCTGGCTGTAAAAATCTGTGGGGGTTGTGGCAGTGAGAGAAACACCCAGCCTCAAAGGAGAGTTTGTTAGAAAGACTCATGGGATCCTAGAATGTACATAAACCCACCCACCAAGGCCCCCCCAGAGGGCCCAATTTCTTTGTGAGTAGCAGGGGAAGTGACTGAAAGCTGGCCAAGAGCTGAGCAAGTGGCATTGTTCCCTCTCTGACCCCTCCCCCACAGATAGCATCACAACACGGTGATGTTGGCTGTCCCACCTTGGCGAATACCTAAGGTTCTGTCCCTTACAGTGTAACAGGTGTGAGGAGACAAAGAAATATGGCCGAGCCCTGCTGGTTTGGCTCAGTGGACTGAGTGTCAGGATGCGAACCAAAAGGTTGCTGGTTCAGTTGTCAGTCAGAGCACATGCCTGGGTGGCAGGCCAGGTGCTCAGTAGGGGGCACAAGACACACACCACACATTGGTGTTTCTTTCCTTCTCTTTCTACCTTCCCCTCTCTAAAAATAAAAAAAAAATGAAACCTTAAAAAAAAAAGAAAAGAAGTATGGCTCAAATAAAAAAAAAACTAGATCAAAACTCCAGAAAAAGAACTAAGTGATGAGGAGATAGCCAGGCTATCAGATGCAGAGTTCAAAATACTTATGATGAGGATGTTCACAGAAATGACTGACTATGGATGCAAAATAGAGGAAGAAGTGAAGGCTCTGCAAAGTGAAATAAAAATATACGAGGCACCAATAGTGAAGGGAAGGAAACAGGGACTCAAATCAATATTTTGGAGGGACAAGGAAGAAATAAACATTCAACTGAACATGATGAATAAACAAGAATTCAAAAAAATGAGGAGAATCTTAGGAACCTCTAGAATAACTTCAAATGTTCCAACATCCGAATTATAGGGGTTCCAAAAGGAGAAGAAGAAGAGCAAGTAATTGAAAACTTATTTGAACAAATAATAAAGGGGAACTTCCCCAATCTGGCAAAGGAAATAGACTTTCAGAAAGTGCAGGAAGTTCAGAGAGTCCCAAAGAAGTTAGACCCAGGGAGAAATACACCAAGACACATCAAAATTAAGTTACCCAAGATTAAAGACAAGGGAAGAATTTTATTTTATTTTTTTAAGATTTTATTTATTTGTCTTTAGAGGGGAAGGGAAGGAGAGAGGGAAAGAAATATTAGTGTATGGTTGCCTCTCGTGCATCCCCTGCTGGGAACTGGCCTGCAACCCAGGCATGTGCCCTGACTGGGAATTAAACCACAATCCTTTGGTTGACAGGCCCATGCTCAATCCACTGAGCTACACCAGCCAGGGCACAAGAAAAGAATTTTAAAAGCAGCAAGAGAAAACGAGAGTTATCTACAAAGGAATTCCCATAAGACTATGAGCTGATTTCTCAAAAGAAAACTTAGAGGAAAGAAGGAGCAGGAGCTAAGGATTTAAAGTCATGAAAAGCAAGGACCTATATCCGAGATGACTCTGTCCAGGAAAATTATCATTTAGAATGGAAGGGCAGATAAAGTGCTTCTCAGATAAGATCAAGTTCAAGGAGTTCATCATCACCAAGGTTTTATTATATGAAGTGTGAAAGGGACTTATCTAAGTAAAAGAAGAAAATCAGAACTATGAACATCAAAATGATAACAAACTGGCAACTATCAATAACTGAACATAAAATTATAAACAAAACAAAAAAATCAAACAAACTAAGCAAACAACTAGAACAGAACAGAATCACAGAAATGGAGATCACATGGAGGTTTATCAGTGGGGGGTGGAGAATGGGGGAAAAGGTACAGAGAATAAGAAGCATAATTGGTAGATACAAAATAGACAGGGAGAGGTTAAGAATAGTATAGGAAGTGCAGAAGCCAAAGAGCTTATATGTATTACCCCTGGGCATGAAATATGGGGGGAATACTGGTGGAAAGGAGGTACAGTGTGAAGTGGGTTAAAAAGGTAAAAAATGGGGCAACTGCAATAGCATAATCTTCAAATGTAATTAAAAAAACAGAAAATAAATAAATGGGGATCCCAGTTAATTTTGGTAAATGAGAGTCCTGGGAAGGGAGGTGTGTGAGACAAGGTATTTACTCCTTTAGTTCTCTCCTTGAAAGATTACCTGGAGCTGGCCATTTTCCTCAACCAAGGATCATTTACTACTTATCTGCTGCTCATCATAAAGTGACCAAATATACACACCATTCCTTCTCATTTCTCTTATACTTTTAAATCTAGAATCAAGACATCTTGTCTGCTGCTACTCCTATGTCCCTTCTCAAATTTTTCTATTTCCAATGTACCATTTCTGTTTCCTTGGAGACAAGGTCTCCTTCCCTCTCTCATACACACACACACACACACACACACACACACACACATACCACAAGATGAATAGTTAAACAAACTTCTGTTGTGGGTTATTTATTCTCTTACACAAACACATACACTACAAACTTCTTGGTATCAATAACACTGCAAATATTACACTTTGGCCAAAGCTCTTTGTTTATTTGAGGTTTCACCTTGCAAATATGTATTTATTTGGTTAATTTTTTAGAGAGGGGGGAATGGAGTGAGAAAGAGAGGGAGAGAAACATTGAAGTAAGAGAGGAAAATTGATTGGTTGCCTCTCCCACACACTCCAACCTGGACCAAATCGACAACCCAAGTATGTGGCCTGACCAGAAATCAAACTGGCAACGTTTCACTTTGAAGAACAACACCCACCCAACTGAGCCACACTGGTCAAGGCTGTCGATGTTTATTTTTTATGACAAAAGAAAACCAACAGGAAATAAGAGGCACAATGAATTTTTTTTTCAATGTAGGATTTCTGAAGGACCGAATAAAAGACATTTTCCAGAGTTATTTTTAAGGCAAATTGTTTTCTCTTCTTGAAAAGTACACAGTGATTATCATTAACATCACCAGGAACTGCATGAATAAGTTATCAACAGAAAAAAAAAAGAATATCTTCGAGTGGATATCAAAACTTACAATATACTGGTATTTTAAATGTTAGGCTTTTAAATGTAGTACTTTTTCACAAGAAGTACCGTTACTTTCAATTTCTTTTCCTCAGGCTATATAACTTTGTTATTACAGAAAGAAAAAATATAAGTTACCAATAATAAAAAAGAAAAGGCTATTTCATGGTAGAGACAAATTTGCAATCATGTGTGATGGAAAAATAGAAATAGGCAAAGTTACAAAGCAATAGCCTACTTACATATCATTTGCATGAAGTTTCCTCCCCCATATGATATTCTTTTTAAAACTATATTCTCTACACAACTGCACAGAAAAATTTGAAGGATAACTCATTCTTTCCAACTTAGTAGTCTTCACTAGGGTAGGGTATTTATTTCCAGATTATTACAGACAATTGAAAATAAACTTGTACTGCTCCCAGTATTCACATGCCATTCAAGGACTACAGTTCCTTCCTCAAGTAGTACTAACTTCCTGTTCCTCTGATATCTCAATCAAGAACATCTTTAAATCAGTCTCCAGCTCTCTGTATTATTTTCATCATCATCAGAAATTAATGGTAGTGAAAATAGTATTATCATTATTATTATTTACTACTATTTTAGTTCAGAGTTTCCTCCCTTCTCACCTGAACTATTGTAATAGCTGTTTAAACTGACTTTATTGTGTGTCTCCCTTTTCTCTGATTTACCCTTCTTGATACATCTCACCATTCTCACTCCCTTGAATGGGGCCCTTAAATAGCTCTCCACTGTCTACAGAATAACATCTAAGAGCCTTAGCATGAAGTGTAGCACCCTTTATGACTTTATCACATAACTTCTGCAAGGTTTCTCAGGTTTGTCTTTTTCTTCATCTTATTCTCTAGCTACATAGAACCTGAGCATCGGATCATACCTTTTTTAATCTTGTCTACATGGTGATCTCTCTCTCTCTCTCTCTCCCTCTCTCTTTCTCCATCTCTCTCTCTCTCTCAAAATTCATTCAAGAGTCACTTTTTTGGTGATTCCTTTTCTGGCTTCCTGATTAAAAATGATCACACTATCAGGGGAGGTAGAAAAGGGTATAGGGGACATAAATGGTGGTGTAAAGAGACCTGACTATGGGATGGTGAAAACACAATATGATATACAGTTGTTGCATTATAGAATTGTATAACTGAAGCCTATATAATTTTATTAATCAATGTCATCCCAATAAAGTAAAATAGAAAAAGAACAAAAGAAAGAAATAAAAGGAAGGAAAGAAGGAAGGAAGGCAGGCAGGCAGGAAGGAAGGAAGGAAGGAAGGAAAAAAGAAAGAAAGAAAGAAAGAAAAAGAAAAGAAAGAGATAAATGACTTTAAAACCAACTTTAAAAAAATAATCAGCCCTGGCTGGTGTGGTTCAGTGGATTGAGCACCAGCTTGAGAACCAAAGGGTAGCCAGTTCAATTCCCACTCATGGCACATGCCTGGGTTTTGGGCCAGGTCCCCACCAGGGGGCACACTAAAGGCAACCACACATTGATGTTTCTCTCCCTCTCTTTCTCCCTTCCTTCCTCTCTTTCTAAAAATAAATAAATAAGTAATCTATTAAAAATGATCACGCTGTCCTCCAGGTGTTCATACTTCACTGTGGCATATTTAATCTCAGCTCCTTTGTTACTTGACTATATCTTATAACCTGCCTTTGCTCCAGGCTCTTCTTTGAGAACTGAACCAATATTTCTGTGTACAGTAACTAACATAGCACATGGCACACAGTAGGCACTAAATGCATTTTTGTTGAAATGAATGGATAGAGAAGTAAACAAGTATTCACAACAGAAACTATATTGTATAAACGATGTTTGTTTATTAAGAATCCAGGGTAAGCTTCTGCCTCAAGTTGCTTATATCAATTTGATTAGGTGGAAATGGCATATGCATATAAAAAATTGAGTGTGTGAGCCAGAGTCCCAACTGAAAACAGATGGCACATTCTAATTTAAGAAGATTGATTTACAAAGGGTCTGATAACAAAGGTTTGGACATGTTACAGGGAAATTTCAAGGAATAGTGCAAAAACCTATTTGCACTGTTACAGATAGTTGTAGCTATTTCTACTCTTATGCCTGGGGAAATAAGGAGATAAATAAGAAGAAAAGTTATTGAAACCTGGAAGAAGAGAAAATTATGCAAAACTATATTAAGAGCAGTGACTCTAGGGTAAGGGACACAACCAACCCAATATGACCTAAAAATGGTAGTCCATAGACAGAACTTCCCTGCTCATTCTCCTTCCCTTTAATCTGTTACTGAGCCTACTCCTCAGTTATATGCAACTGGAAACCAAAGGGCACTATAACTCAGTTGTACATTCCATATAAGTCAAGCCCCAGAATAGCAGAGCAAGGTGAGAAAGCGTGAAGAACGAATCTAGAGAAAACAGAAGACAACCAGCACAGCAAGTGTCTTATACTTCCTTAGATCATCAAGTAGTCTAGCATATCAGTTTATATATAGTAGAGCCCCAACAAGAACTTGTGGACAGTTTGATAATAAATGCTACTAAAATATCATTTAGTGGTAGCCAAAGAGGTACACTATCCAGCTCTCTCTTCAAGAAAGAACTTGCCATTCAACTGTGAAAGAAGCAGTTAGCTGACAGCCTCTATCCATAAGGCCATCAGGATTCACTGCATCTTTTGAATCAAATTCATGTTTTTCCTAAGCATCCCCCAGCCAATGAATGATCATGGTGGTAATACTAGGGACTGGCCATTACTGCCTATTAGGAGACTTTTCTAATGGGCAATCTTTTCTCAAGAGTTCCTTATTGAGATGGCCAAACTTAGATCTGCTTCCTAGTCTGAGGCTTTTTCTGTCCAATTCTGCTTTATGCTCTTTTATCTCTCGTAAACATTGTCCCCCAATAACAACTTACTCTTTCAAACTGTCTAACCATCTGCTTATTATAAAACCTAAAATTATACACATACATACTTAATGAATGATCTAGAATATGAGTCTCTTTGTGAAAAGAGACTGGAGTGGCTCAGTTTCACAGAGAAGAATTGG
Source organism: Sturnira hondurensis (assembly GCF_014824575.4). Classification (NCBI taxonomy): domain Eukaryota; kingdom Metazoa; phylum Chordata; class Mammalia; order Chiroptera; family Phyllostomidae; genus Sturnira; species Sturnira hondurensis. The sequence goes on from NW_028089495.1 coordinate 16,197, forward strand.
GAAATAGGTGTTGAAAATGAGAAGGAAGAAAAATTGTGATATCAATGTCAGAACACCTTCCCCTCAATCTTCATCAGATTTTCCAGCAACCCTTTCTATGTCAGAGTTAAGGTTAGAATTAAATGAGAGAGTATACTGTTTCTGAAACTTAAGTAAGACTATTGGCAGAGGCTGTCATTATGCATTACTTTAAACTCATTCCTAACTCCTCCCTAGGACACTTTCTAGAGATGTTGAAGAAGTTAAATGTTCACTTTCCCAGTGTCTCTTCCACTAGGGTTACCCATATAATACAAAGTGATATACACAAAAAATTATAGATATATTTATTTTTCTCTGATAAAACAAATAGATGTAAATGAGGAAGCATCTTGGGACCAAGATGAAAAGAACAAACACACTAGGTTTTACAGAGTAGAAAAATAGATGATACATAGATAGATATAGTTAGCTATAGATAGATAATCAATTGGTAGATAGATAGATAGATAGATAGATAGATAGATAGATTTCAAAACTGTGTTCTTGAAATGTTGCTCAACCCTGCCTGTCCAACTCTGGACTGCTTCCCACTGTACTTTGGGTTATATGAAAAATTATACTGTTATTTGTGATTCACCATGATCTGTGCAGGACATCATATCCTGACAGTTAGAAACATTTAAATCAGATTCTTAGGTATCTTTTTTGCCATTGAAAAGATAGTTTATTACTCATAGTTCCTAAGAGGATCCAGCAGTTGTAGTCCTGGGTATTTATCCCAGAGAAATTAAAACTTTAGTTCACACAAAAACTTTATATTAACCACATCTCCTACTTTCTGTATCTGATGCTTTAGCATATAGTGCTTTGCTGAGCAGGGATGGACTACCCCTCCCACAGTTGGTTGTTGGGAACCACCCTGCCTGGTTTCAGGAGCTTAACCTCCCCATGGCTAAGTGAGCAACCTTCAGACCATAAACCACTAAGGAGACAAAGCTTATCTCCCTGGCAGGAGCACCGCTTCTGCTTCTTTTTTCATAACTGGCCCCCAGTGCTTGATCAGTTAGCCAATGAGAGGTAAGATTTCCCAAGGGGGAACGACCTAAGATAGCATGATCAAGTGGAGGCCCCAGGGAAGGACATGGGGGGCTATGGAGAAAGGAGGTGATGGACCCTTGCCTCTTGGCTTTGACAAAGCCTGACTCCCCTGAGTCCTCGAGAAGTCTCTGAAAATTCTTTGGCTATCTGCCTCTTCTGCCTGACTTAAGCCTGAAACAATGACAGAGGGCAGTGCAGCCCTGTGCTGGGAAGGGCAGGCTTCCCGGGTGGTCAGGCCAGAGAAAGGATATGTAAAATCCTGTGAAGCCTGCTTTATAAAGAATGTTCTTAGTTAAATGATAAAGGTCTGAGCAGGAAATGAGTTTGTTTCCAACAGTTTTGTAGCCTTTTAGCTGATAGACCCTGACTCAGAAGAATCCTGAATAGTTCTTTGTATGCTATCTACTGTTTGATCCTTATTGCATAACAATGATTAATAAGCTGTACTTGTATTCCTATACAAATTAAACCCAATAAAAGCCTGTCTAGGGAAGGGTGCCAGGCACTCTCCCCTTGAGAGAGTGGCCAGGCCATTCTGAGGTGCTCCCCCCTTGAGGAAGTAGCTTTGCTATCCCTTTTAGTCCACAGGACTCAGTAGTCCTTGTGAATTTGTCTCACATCTCACCCATGACACTGCGGGCACTGCAGGCCAGTGCACGTGTCAGTTGGTTAAAGGTTTGTAGATTCTTAGAGACAGCAAAGCACTTTCCTAGGAGCCTGCCTTTTATATGCCAATGAATTAATCCAAAATCCAAAATCTTCCAACATCTTGCTGTTTTTATGGCTGCTCTTACACTTCTGAGACACTATTTTCCTTCTTCAATTACTCCAGAGCCAGGCATTAGGTGGCCTATGCACCATAAAGCCCACTAATTTTTTTTCAGAGTAGCCAACCCTAATCTTGTTTGCCTAATGAATTGGTAGCCAATTCATTAATCCTTATTTTTCTAGGCTTCAGAACAGTATGAGAAGGAATTTAAATTAGATTCTCAGTTGACATTTCACACAACTTGACTTATATTCTGTAGGACTTCCAAAGAAAGCCACAGTGGAAGAAAACATGATAAAATCTCTACAGGGAAGTATATATGAATCTTTCACAAAGGCATGAGTGAAACTGACTTTATTGCTGGAACCAGGTATCAGAAATAGCAGGATTTCTAGGTAAAGAGGTTGTACAGCCCTCTGTGAATTTTAAGAGTCAGATGGCTCTGAAATAAAGAGGAACACAGTGTTCCTAGAGGTCAAACAACTCTGCTGAGGTAGCCCTCTGAAAGAGGCTGCAAGAAAAATAGAGAAGGGTTTTCATACTGTCTGGAGAGAAAGAAGAGAGCAAGAATATGTTGATTTTTAAAAGATTAGTAGGTCTTCAGGCTTTAGCTCTGACATATAAAAAGCTTGCAAGTCATCAGCCCAGTGCTTACAATAAGAAAAAAAAAGTGGGCACACTAAACATCAGTGACTTTTTTTGAAAGGAAAACTGCATAAGAAACCTGCTTTAAATATTAAGACTGATAGTTTAAAAGTAAAGAGAGAAAAACATACTTTGCTATCAATAATCAAAGAAAGCTAGTGTCGCTATATTAACATGAGGCCAAGTAGACTTAAGAGCATTTAAGAAAACCCATAGGAATAAAGAGAGGTAGCCAATTCTTCAAAAGACTTAACAATCCCAAACATGCATGAACTTAACAGAGTACAAACATAGGTGAGGCCAAAACTGATTAAAGTGAAAGAAGAAATTGACAAATCCAATATTACATTTAGAGGTATCAATACCTCTGTCAGCAATTGGTAGATCAGGCAGGTAAAATGAAATTGAAAAATCAATTAGGATATAGTTGACTTGAATAGCAATATCAATCAACTTGATACATTTGAAATTAATAGAATGCTTCATCCAAAATCAGTAGTATATACATTCTCCTCATACTTACAGGGGACATTCCCCCAAATAGATCACATTCTGGACCATGAAATACACCTTAACAAATCTGAAAGAATGAAAATCATACAAAATATGTTCTTAGACCACAGTGGAATTTGAAAGAGCAATCAACAACAGAAGACACCTGGGAAATCTCAAACTATTTGGAGATTAAACAACATATTTATAATAACAGATGGGTCAAAGAAGAATCTCAAGAACAAAATGTAAAATATTTTGAAAATACAACTTTAAAAAATTTGTCAGAGTCAGAAAAAGCAGCATTTACAAGGAAAGTTTTAGCATTAAATACATATATTTAAAAAGAAGAAGGATCTAAAATAAATAAGGTAAGCTTAAACCTTAGGAACGAATAGAAAGAAGAGCAATCTAGCAAGAGGTAGAAAATGTTAATAAAAATTATAATAAAAATCTGTAAAACTGAAAACAAGAAAGCAATAGAGAAAGTCAGTGAAACTAATGCATCAATACAATTGATAAACACATAGACAAAGAACCAAGAAAAAAAGAGGGAAGACCCAAATTACCAATATCAGAAATAAAGGGGATACATTACAAATAATCACATGAATATTAGAAGGATAATGAAAGAATACTAAGAACATTTCTATGCCCACATGTTTGATAACTAGATGAAATGGACCAATTCCTTGAAAGACACAAACCACCAAAACTCATAAAAGACAAGTAGTCAAATTGAACAGCTTTTAATTATTAATGAATTTGAATTAATAGTTAAACATTTTCCAAAATAGAAAGTACCAGACCCAGATGATTTCACTGATGAAATGTACCAAATATTTGAAGAAGAAATTTAACATTTCTTTTTTTACAATTTCCTCCAGAAAATAGAGACAGAAAGAATATTTCCTCACTAATTTTGAAAGGCATTGTATTTTACCTATTTAGTCCTCATATCTCTTACCCAAATCCAGGGAAACCACTGATGTTTCTAGTGTCTCTGTAGTTTTGCCTCTTCCAGAATATATGATATTATAATGGTAAAAATAAGACATTGTGAATTTGTCAAATCCCATAGAACTTTATAACTCAAAGATTAGCCTTAATATGTGCAATTTAAAAAAAATCATTTGGGAGGTCAGGAGATTCCAGAATGGAGTACAGAATGTGACAAAAGACTAAATGTATTACAAAAGTTTAAAACAGCCTCACTGAAGGAAGTGAAGGAAAGGTGCTGACCTAAGTCAACTTGGAAATGAGTGAAACTTATAAAACTAAAAGCAAAGGAACTATATTTAGCCACTGTGCTCTAGTTTATAAAAATGTTTCCCATGGGGTTATGGGTTAACAATTCTGAAAATAACATACATACTAAACTTAAACAATCAATTAAATGAATGGCAGACAGTAGAAGCAAGATCTCACTCTTTCAGAGAGAGGTAACAAGGAAGGATGACTATTCTGTGGGGTAAATAAGGACATGGCCCCTCCAAGACCTCAGGGAATAGATGGTTACCTGGCCTACAGCCATAAGGGACAAGGAAAACAGTATGTATCTGGATGCCCCAACCCTCTCAATGCCTCTGTGTCTATCATAACAATACAGAGCTTTCACATGCCACAGCTGTTCCCTTCACTGCCACTATCCCTTTACTAACCCTATAAGTAGCGCCAAGGCCAGCAGTAGGGTATGGTCTCTTACCCAATCTGCTACCATTGGTGCAAACCCCTGTAACATGAGTAATAAACAGCATGCCCACATCTGCTGGTCTTCTGGGTAGTTTTACTGGAATATCACAAGTGCAACTTCAGCTCCCTGACTTGAACCTCCTATGTTACAGAAGCTAAGAATGATCCATGTGGTTATAGATTAGTGTTGAAGACACCAGTATGAACCAATTTCAGCTTTATAAAGATTACAACACAGACACACACTAATGCAGATGTTACAATAGGGGAAATGATACGGAGTATATAGGAAATCTCTGAACTATCTTCACAATAACTCTGTAAGTCTAAAAGTAAAATTAAAAACTTATTGAAAATATACTAATTAGAAACATAGAGAATAATTTCATGTATCATAGCAAAATTGGTTAATGGATTACATGGCAGAGAAAATTAACTGATAGTTTTCAACCCTTTCCTTAAACATAGAAGCATTAACCATGCTTCTATTTTGTTAGGTACACAGACTAGAGATGCATCATGGAATGGTGAAAAACACCCTGTGCTATAAATCAGAAAACAGAGATGTGGTGATAAGTCAGTTGCCAGCTGTTGGACCTTGTGAAGTCTTTCCTCCTCTTTAAAACAAAGGTATTGGATTTGATGACCTTTGAAGCCTGTCCAGCTCAGACATTCTATCACTTTTAATCATCTAATATAAAAGGCAGAACAGGCTTCACACATGTTTGTAAGGCTGATACTCTTTTCTTGGGCATGGCTGTGTATCTGCAAATAGGATACTGGAGCCCTTCCCACTCAGCCACTCAGATTCAAGGACACTTATGAAGTGTAGGAGAAGCTTCAACCTGCCAACAACAGGTATAAGTTAGGACTAGTCTCCTTACCCCAATGTCATTTGTGTAGTAGTTACTGTTGCTTCCCTGCTGAGATCTACCTCATCAGGTTATTGTGTCCATTCTCCAGCTGCTAATAGCTCACAATTCACCCATCTCTGGAGAACTGAGCTAGGTTAACAGGAGCTGCCTTATGCAATGATGCCAGCAGTTTACACAAACCCTTCTGGGAGTTGGCCCTGTAGGATTTCAGAACTAGTCACCCCAAGGTGTGCCTCTGTGATAAGTGGACTATTTTATTGTAAAGGCAGCCAACACCCTTCCAGCTCAAGAGGAACTTCTGCCCGCCCCCTATAACTGCCTAGAAGAATTTAAGTTAGGGGGCCCTGCCCATAGTAAGAGAGTATCAGAGATCACTTTTTTGAACTATCTATTGTATATGGCAGGGAAAACTTCTAATTACTGAACTTCTTCTCTTATTATCATATTGCAATAATCTTCTACCCCCAATGTGCCTTATTCCATCCTTAGTTCGGAATATTACATACCCCTCATTTTTCATTTCTGTCTCTGGATCTCGTGTGTATGAGGTTCTGATATGCATGCATATAATTAAATTTGGTTATTTTCTCTTATTAATGTTTCATGTTAATTTGGTTATTAGACTAGAAGATCCTAAAAGGATAAAGGAAATTTATTCCTCTCCCACAGCCCATTACTAATGATTAACTAATATTGGGGTATTAAAGCCCAGCCCCCTTGCCTCAACTTTAAATTACAGAGCTCCCTGTAGTATCAAGATGATTATACACTACAGCTAAACCCACACCTTTGCATGGCTTCTTTTCTTGCCCTTTCCTGATTGCTTTACTCCATTTTAGGTTTCATTGGGGAATACTCCTTTACTAAAACCACTTACACAAGCATCCCTGTCTTAGCTCCTGCTTCTTGGGAACCTGATCACAGTATGTGTGGAAGAAGTTGTTGTGATATGCCTCAAATGTCCTGGAGAAATAATAGGTGTGATTACTCCCATGCAAAAATCTCTACAGCCACAATTTAGGCTTTTCTGGTTACAGATGGTGTCTGGCACATACATTTTTCCTTTTATTAACCTTTTAAAAAATGCAAACACCATTCTTAGCTCTTAACTCATACCAAAAAAAGCAGTAGGTGGAATTTGGCTGATGAGCTGTAGTTTGCCGAACTCTGCTGTAAAGCACGGAGGTAAATAACGTTCTCTGGTGCAGAGTGGAGGTTTAGGCGATCTCATACACATTTCTGTCTTATGTGGGAGGGGGAGTGTTAATGCAGAAGTCCATTTGACAGAAATGTGGCAGGAATAAACTAATGAGTTTTAAAGGCTCACAAACATAATGGACTTGACAAAGTATTCAGGGATTTATCGTTAAATATTCATCTCCTATTTAATTTGTTGTTTCTCAAGAAGCAAAACATTCCCTAACTAACTTTTATACATTATTGGAAAAGGAAATAACAACACAAGAGATAAACATACAAGAGGAGACACGGATAGACACACATAGAGAGAAAGAGTGAGGCAGAAACAGAGATAACTAGGGTACACAGAGACACAAAAGACACAGAGACAGAAGATGGGGAGAGGAGAAAGATGAGGGGAGGCAGAGGGAAGGAGAGAAAAGAAACAGGCAGAGAGGAAAATGAAAAACAGATATGAACTGAGTAACAGAAATGAGACAGGATAGTAAGAAGCTAGGAAAATTCCTGGGCAAGTGGAATGGAGAAACTGAGACAAGAAAATTAAACAAGGCCAAACAGTTTGAGCAGCTTTCAGCCAGCTGGTGAATCAAAAGATGTTATCTCCCCTAACCAGGGACACTTGAGATCAAATGATTTATACCTCTCCTCTCTAACCAGAGAATCCATAGTCTACATGACCCTGGTCTGGAAACTTCCTTTGATACTTCTCCTTGCAGCTCTGAGACAGAACAGATGGCCAGGGAAGGAAAGCAGGGATCTAGAAGCTGGCTACAAATATAAGACCCCTAAGAAACAGGAGATAAACAACTATCTTTTATTGAGGTTATCCACAGGGCTTGAAAAAGGAGGAAAGCAAGACCAGGGTGCATCTGCAGGGAGAAAATAACAAGGACTGTCCCTTCGTGCCTTGGAGCCACAGAAACTCACTGCCAAAGTGGAAGATGAGCCTGCCCCTCCCCTCCCCCCAACCGCTCTGCCCTATGACCCCAGTAGAAAGCCTGAGCACTTAGGCAGGCTTGAATCTCCAGTTTTGAGTCCCAGAGTTTCTGCCCCATGCAGGGCCAAAATAAATGTTACTTTCATTTTTGGCATCCCTGAACTAAGTTCTTACTGGTTCTGGCTTCAGTAACAGAAAGGTCGGGAGAGAGGCAAGGAGGCAGAGTCAAAAACAGGGAGAAGGAGAAAGAGAGAGAGAGAAATACAGACACAGAGGCAGAAATACATAATCAGAAATAAATGATCTTACCATACAATATTTTGGGCAGCAATTTTGAGCCTTATTTCAATAAGCAAAGCTCAATTAATAGTTGAATACCTGTCTCATTTTAGCCTCTGCATTCACAGCCCAACATCAATGATAGGGAACATATAGATGTGTGTTGTTTGATTTCAAGAGAATAAACATTTTATATTTTCAAACCATAAAATCAGTTATATAAATTGTAAAACATAAACAAATATACATCCTTATTTTTTATTGTTGTGTTTGCTTGTTTACTTTTTCTTTGTTTAGGCAACTGAAGAATTTCATAAAGAAACCACAAGAAATGAAGAAAAGGAAGGTGACAACTCTAAACTTCTAACATAGTTGCATGAATTATGCAAGGTAATGTCTGTAAATTGCTTTTCCAGTGATTTAAGTGTCATATGTATAAATTTGTGCACACATAATTAACAGCAATAACAGTAATAATTAATTTGGCTTAGCTGATGATATAGTTCATCTACAACAGTGGGAGATTTTAGATACAGTCTCCCAGACCTTTCATCTCTAATGTCATAGGCACCATTCAATGCTTATGTTTCAAGCAAACAAAACCAAAATTGGAAGTTTTTGAAGAGGAAAAAAAATGTGGTGTAAGTCAAGCTTAGTTTCTGGTCATTTCCTTTCAAAAAACAGCATTACAATTCCCTCTTACCAGGAACTAGAACCACTATTGGCTGTGATATGTTAAAAAATATTTTGTTAGTTTACACTTAAGTTTCAGAAATGTGATTTCCTGTTACTGTGTTTTTTCTTCCTATCTGTAGCGGACACTGAGATAAGCCTCTAACCAGATCCTTCTTCCATGAAGGATGTGTTGTTCCAGCTGTTGGGACTGATCTAGACAGACAGCCTCTAGCTGTCAGCCTCTTCAGGGTCTGCCTCAGATCCAGAGAAGCCTTGCCAAGGTCACACCTCTTCCCTGGGTGGTTTGTACCCAGTGTCTGATCCATGTGGTAGTATAAAGGCCTGGCCATCTCAGCTCAATTTGGGTTTGCTCCATCACTCTCTGTAGGGTCAATAGAGACTTCCACTGGGCCTGTATCACAGCTGGACTTCTCTGTCTGATCATTCTTGCTTCTTTCCCCTCCTTTTTATAGGGATTGAATCTAGAGACACTCCTGAAAAAACATCTTGCATACTAAATTCTGTCCATGGTCTTCTACCCAGGGAACCAAATTGAAACACTCTAATATTTTCTTTTTTACTTTCCTGTATCACATTGGGTACCGTTTTTGGCGAGCCAACCAAGAGAAGACGCCGGAGTGGTAAGCCCTGTTTGCTGCTCTGTCACCCATATTGCCCCTTTCTGTTGTCATCTATTCCGTTTCGGTGAGTCTGATGTTCCCCGATGGAAGGTCGGCCACTAAATTGCGGAAACAGGTCGGGCAGTTAAAAGCCACAAGGGCGCCCGCCGCTTGAAGATACCTGTGATAGGATAATTTGGGTGCGGAACGGGGTTAGCCTTAGCCCCCGCCAGGTACAAGAAAATGTCTGCACAATGGTCAGGCACACTGTGAAAACCACAAAACACTGCCGCACCCTGCGGCTGATCCCTCATAGGCGTAGTTTGACCTTCCATTCGGAATATCAGTCACCACCTCCCCTATGCTATGACTTCCTTTTGCAGTCTCTTCATTAGTCTCACGGAGAGTCTTTTATGCTTGTCCTCCCAGACTGATTTTTTGCCTTTATACCTGCGCTCATACCCCACTTGCCTTTTGTGTACAAAGGGTTCCTGCTGTCTTTTTATGAAGAATATCTACCCCAGGTCACTAGTAGTCCCATCGCTAAGTACAGTTGTAGGAATAAACCACTCGCATCTTCGGCATGTATATACTATCATTGTAAGCAGCAACATCGCCCAGAACTGCTTAATAGGCACCTGCTGGTCATTTGTTACTAGAATGGCCACGTGGAGACACTCTTACCTAATTGATTGAATTTGGAGTTCTAAGGTGGTTTACTTGCCCCTATAAGGGTATTTTAATTCCCCTTCTTAGTCCATCATTCCTCTATGAAATCTGCCTCCAGTATGAAGGGTGGTGCTTTAGACATCTCTTGAGGCTTTTCTGGGGAAATTTCAGACTCAAGTACAATTTCTTAAAGCTGTGGAAAATTAGATAGAATACTTGAGGGCCTTCTTTGTAATTTGGAAAAGAGTGATTTTATAATAAAATCATCTTGGTGCTCCTCTTAATGGTTTACAGGGCCAGAAACTATTTTTCTAGTAAGACACTTCCTTTGCCCCAGACCTGAAAGCTTACAGGAAAATGAGGATCTCCATAGATGGAGAATACAGAAATGGAAATGTACTTGGGCCACAAGGGTAGAGCAGATTGAGTTTGGGGTTGTCAGGATTATAGGTAATTGCTCAAGAATGCTGACTGGTTCCTTCCCAACAGTTCTTTGCAGCCCGGACATTCAGTGTAGGATCGTGATTCCTGAAAATGGTGTCCAGGGAACTCAAAATCTCTGAATTAAACAGAGAGAAAGAAACAGACATAGACCGTGGTGATCCTCTCAAGTCTTTTAGATTTCTTTCAGCCAACACTCACTAGGATTTCTTTCACCAGAGAAGTCTGGTAGGTCAATGGGATCTCAGGGGATGCCCTGTGCCCACTAGGAAAGCTCCTGAGGCAAGAAAAGAGGGGCACCTCTAGATTGCAAGGGAGTATCTTTCTCACTAGGATCTATTTCACCAGAGATGTTTGGTAGGTCGGTGGGATCCCAGGGGATGCCCTGAGCCCACTAGGAAACCTCCTGGGGCAAGCAAAGAGGGATGCCTTTAGATTGCAAAGGAGCATCTTTGTGGGTTTTTTTTTTCCTTCTCTTTAGGATCACTGCAATCAAGATGGGAACCACACCTTCCATCTCTTCCAAATCACCATTGGGTTGCATTCTTAGCAATTGGGATAAATTTGACCCAAAAAATTTTTAAAAGGAAGAGATTACTTTTCTTTTGTAACACTGTTTGGCCCCAATATAAATTAGGGAATGGAGAGAGATGGCCTGAGAATGGGAGCAGGAATTATAATACTATCCCACAGTTAGATCTATTCTGCTGGAAGGAAGGCAAATGGTCTGAAATTCCTTACGTGCAGGTATTTACGGCTCTGTGCAAAGATCCCTTGTTTTGCTCCAGCCCCACTCTCACAAAACCTACACTACAGCCCCAAGTTTTGATCAATTAGAAGATACCCTCCTTAGTTCCCCACCTGTCTCTCAAGAAAGATTAAGAAAACCCCAGAGTTCTGGAGTCTCTGCCCCTACCTTAGAGGGAGTGACCTCTTCACCACCCTATGCTATGGACAACCTAAAGCTACAAATTGAGGAAAAGCTCAGCCCTGCAGGACATACTGGGAGTGGTGCTTCTTATCTCCCTACCACTCCTACACTCCTACTCTTGAGGGAGGTAGCAGGCCCCAAAGGTGCTATGAGGGTACAAGTGCCCTTCTCTATAACTGACTTACAACAATGTAAAGACAGGCTAGGGAGTTTTTCAGAGGACCCTTCACATTTCACTAGTAATTTCCAGACTCTTACTTTAGCATTTAGTATGTCATGGAGGGATTTGTACATAATTCTGACCACCTGCTGTTCCCCAGATGAAAAACAGTGAATCTTGGAGGAGGCCTGTAAATATGCAGACCAGCTGCATACCCAGAACCCCAGCACTAACCAGCCTGCTGCCCAAGCTGTCCCAGACCAGGATCCTGACTGGGGATACAATACTCAGGAGGGGATCCGGAGTAGGGATGTAATGATAGATTGCCTATTAGCAGGAATGAGAAACTGCATCAAGAAACCTGTGAATTATTAAAAGATTAGGGAAATCACCCAGGACAAGGAAGAGAACCCAGCTCTCTTCAGAAATAGACTAGTAGAAGCTTTCCAAAAATATATAAACTTGGACCCATCATCCCTGGAGGGTCAAATATTTATAGGGCAGCATTTTATAAGTCAATTTGCCCCTGATATTTGCAGGAAGCTTCAGAAATTACAAATGGACCTACAGACCCCCCTAGACCAGCTCATGGATATGGCCTTTTCAGTCTTTAATAATGGGGGTTTGGAGGGAAAAAAAAAAAAAACAGGGAAAGAAGGAAAGGGAGAAGCAAGCCAAGCTCCTTGCACTAGGCATTAGTAGTGCTATTGGCAGAAACCAGCCCCATCAGGGGAACTAGAGGAGGTCTCAAAAGAATAAGGGGTGAAAGGATTTGACCTGTTACAAGTGCAAATGCCCCGGACACTGGGCAAAAAAATTCACTCAACCACTTCCGGGACCCTGTCCTCTATGCAAAAACTTCAGTTCTGATCCCTGGCATTGGAAGGTAGACTGCCCCCATTCCTATAGTGGGAAAGGGTCATCACCCAAAGCCATGGCTACTTTTTAGGACTGAGGGTGCCTGGGGAACAGGTCAGCCGCAGGGAATACTCATATTCCCATCTCTACTAAGGAGTGTTGGTTAACTCTGGATGTGGCAGGTAAGAAAATCAACTTTCTTGTTGATACTGAGGCCACTTACTCTGTCCTTAACTCTTACTCTGGACCTCTTTCCTCCAAATCAGCTAAGGTAATGGGAGTTGAAGGAAATCTTAAGGCGTATTTCTATACATTCCTTATCACTTGCCAATTTGAGAGGTAAATATTCAAACACTTCTTTTTTATTGTTCCTCAGTGCCCTATTCCTTTGTCAGGCCAAGACCTTTTAGCTCAAATGGGAACCATTTTATTGTTCCCTAAAGTGCCACTTGAGTTAAGTAAGGTCATGATAATCAGTAGTAATCGAAATCAGGAGGAAATCCCAAGTTCGGTTCTGGATGTAGTAAACCCACTAGTTTGGGAGTCAGAGATTCCAGGAAGAGCAAAGACTGCATTACTGGTTAAAATTCAATTAAAACACAGGTCAGATTATCCTCACAGGAAGCAGTATCCTATTAAATGAGAAGCTTTGGAGGGGTTACAGCCCATCATAACTAAATTTATACAACATGGGCTCATAGTTCCTTGTCAATCTTCTTGCAACATTCCCATTTTGCCAGTGATGAAACCCACAGGAAAATATAGGCTAGTCCAGGATCTAAGGCTAGTCAATGAAGCAGTAGTCCCTTTACATTCAAAGTAGCTAACCCTTACACCTTGCTCTCGCAGGTACTAAATGATGTTCAATGGTACTCAGTGTTAGATTTGAGAGATGCCTTCTTCTGCATCCCTTTGCATCCTAACTCAATATTTGTTTGCTTTTGAGTGGACTGATCCAAAGACGATGACACATCAGCAATATACTTGGACTGTATTGCTGCAAGGGTTCAGGGACAGTCCCCACCTATTTGCTAGGGTATTAGAAAAGGATCTTAGAGATTTACAGTTACAAGAAGGAGCCATTTTACAATACTTAGATGACATATTAATCTGCAGCCCCTCCAAGGAGGCTTCTGATCAAAATACCATCTAGACTCTGAATTTCCTAGCTGAAAGAGGATATCAATTATCAAAGAAGAAGGCTCAGATTACCAAACAAAAAGTAAATTATTAAGGGTACATTTTGACTCCTGGGTCTAGGCAATTACAAGAGAGAATTAAAGCTGTTAGTGAATTAACTCCACCTGCTACTAAACAGCAGCTTCACTCCTTGTTAGGAATGGCAGGATTCTGTAGGATTTGGATCCCCAACTTTGGGATAATTGCCAAACTTTTGTATGAAGCTACTAAGGGGCCAAACACTGAACCCGTCATATGGGAAAAGGAATTTGATCAGCAAATCAAGCAGGCTCTAGTCAAAGCCCCAGCTTTAGGCATCCCTAACTTAAACAAGCCTTTCTCTCTATACATAGCAGAGAAGCAAGGCATAGCTTTAGGGGTCTTAGTCCAATGACTAGGGAGTGAACCTCAACCAGTGGCATATTTCTCTAAAAAACTGGACACTGTAGCAACCGGGTGGCTTCCGTGCCTAAAAGCACTTGCAGCCACAGCCATGCTAACAGAGGAAGCTGCTAAACTAACTCTTGGACAGAAGTTAGAGGTCTTAACTCCACATCAGGTACAAAGGGTATTAGAAATGAAAGAGCACCTTTGGCTAACAGGAAACAGGCTGACCAAATATCAGGCTCTTCTTCTGGGCAATCCTGAAGTAACTGTGAAGACCTGTGACATCCTAAATCCAGCCTCCTTAATGCCTACAGAATCATCCCCTGATTTGATCCATTCCTGCTCAGACATTATTAGTCTTACTAATCCGGAAGGACTGACATGCTAGACCAGCTCTTAGAAAACGCTGATGATGAGTGGTTCACTGATGAGAGCAGCTTTGATGAGAGCAGTTTTGTATAGAATGGGCAGCAAAAAACAGGATATGCAGTAGTTAGTTTATATAACATCAGAGGCACAACCACTTCCACCCTCGACCTCAGCCCAAAGGGTTGAAATTATAGCCCTTATTCAAGCTCTCATTTTAGGACAAGGATGAAGGGTCAATATCTGTACAGACTCTAAATATGCCTTCCTTGTTCTGCATACTCATGCTGACATATGGAAAGAAAGAGGGCTCCTTACTGCTAAGAATTCCCCCATTAATCATGGACCAGAAGTCTTAAATCTATTGGAAACAGTTAGGCTCCCTGAGCAAGTGACAGTCAGGCATTGCAAAGGCCACCAAAAGGATATGTCCTGTATCTCTCAGGGAAATAGGAGAGCAGACCAAGAAGCAAAGAAAGCAGCACTAGGGACTGATAAACAAATGGCTTTATTCCCCTCTGTAAATGTCTCAGATATCAAGCCCAGCTATACATCTAAGGAAATATCTTGGGCTTTGGTGCAAGGAGTTGTCCATGAAGGACCCTGGATATATATTGGCCAGAGGGTCTTCCTTCCTCGGGCCTCCCAGTGGAAGTTCTTAAAGGCTTTGCATGACTCCTTCCATATTGGAAGGGATGCTACAGTGATGGTGGTTAATAAATTATCCATAGGCAGGCGAATACCTACTACCATAAAGACTATTTGCTGGGCTTGTACTCTTTGTGCCTATAACAACCCTGGGCAAAAGCCATCCTTGCCCCCACTGGTAGAACCTATTCAGCGAAGAGGGACCTATCCTGGAGAGGACCAGCAGATTAATTTTACCAAATGCCTCCTTGTAAAGGATACAAATACTTACTAATCCTGGTAGATACCTTTACTGGACAGATTGAGGCTTTTCTGACAAGAACAGAGAAGGTTACAGAAGTAGCAAAAGCTCTCCTAAAGGAAATAATACCCAGGTTCTGTCTTCCACAATCCCTACAAAGTGATAATGGGCCATCCTTCACTTCTAGGATCACTCAAGCAGTTTCTGAATCTCTAGGCATAAAATATTATCTTCACTCTGCTTGGAGACCACAGTCCTCTGGAAAGGTAGAACGGGTAAATCAAACTTTAAAAAGGACATTAGCAAAACTTTGTCAGGAGACTTCTGAAAACTGGCTAAGTTGCTACCTATAGCCCTCATGAGAATTAGGGGCTCCCTTAAGGCCAATACTAAGCTCAGCCCATTTGAAATGTTTTATGGCTGGCCCTTTTTGACTCTAGATCTAATATTTGATACAGAGACCCATCAAGCAATTAAATATATAATAAACTTAGGGCAAGTGCAGAAAGCTTTACAGGAATATGAAAATAAATTTTTACCAGCCCCAAAAGGGAATTTTCAAACTACCATATCTCCAGGGGACTGGGTACTCCTTAAAACTTGGAAGGAGGGATCACCAGCAGACCAACTCAGCCCTAAATGGAAAGTGCCCTACCAGATAGTCCTGAGTACCCCTAGGGCCCTACCAGATAGTCCTGAGTACCCCTATGGCTGTGAAACTTTTAGGGTCGATAGTTGGGTTCATATTTCCAGGGTGAAACTGGCTCCCACTGATCCCAATCTGACTCAGGACCAGCTGGAGACCCAAAGCCCAGACTACACCTGCAAGCCACTGAAGGACCTCAGGTTCATGTTCAAAAAGAGGAAGCCCTAAAAGATAAGTAATGACTGATGACAATGTACTAAAGTCACCATTGTTCTGGATAGTTGCACTTCTTGGACACTTCCTATTAGTACTGGTTCTCTGCATGAAGGCTTATTTACTTCCTTCTGGGTGGAATCATATCTATGATTGTCCAAAATGAAAATGTCTTTGTTGTTTCTATTAACCATTCTTTACTCACCTACACCCTGCATAACAGAATGGGATGAAATTTTTTTAGTGAGTGCTTCTTGACCAGGAGAAAACCTGGCCCAATGTTGGATATGTCATCCCAACCCAGAAACTCCTTCCAGATATAATACTCATATAAAAGCCTACCCAATAGCTAATGAATCCTTAATCAATACTTTGAATTCCTCCACCAATTACACGCGTACCTTTCTTTAAGAGTCAGATAGGAGCGGAACCCTTCTTTGTGCTTCCATATGGCCCCACTAGAATTAAAGCCATTTAATTACTCCGGCACCTCTCTTGAATGCAACAGTACTATAGGATGTACCCCACGTCACAATAATACTCATACAGGGGTCATTAACTCATTTGAAGCTCTGGCCTCTCTTTCAAGTACCAGCTTTCTAGAGAATCTTTCTGAGGGAGAGATTTTCAAACCATTGAATTGATCACATATAGTATGCTACCCAAATTATGATTCTAATTGTATTCATAATAATACCCAATTCTGCTTTGACAAACTCACAATGCAGATACAAACGATACTTCTAAATGTGTTACTTGGAAATTGAACCAATCCTTTTGAAGAGTATTAGCAAAATGTCTAACACCTCCTGCAGGAGGGGAAGATCAGGGAAATAATTTAGGCCTTAAGAACTGACTTTTCCCCTTGCCATATGCCCTCCTTAACAAATATAAGTCCACCAATTCCACAGTCATTACAGCACCCCCAGGCCTCATCTGGATATGTAGGACTTCCAATAACTGGCTAACAGATCATTCACAACTTCAAGAAGCTATTGCCTATACACATCTCAGCAACTCTAAACATGGGGGTGACTGTACCTGGGGATGTTGGCACCCCAAGACCTTTCCATAATAAACATAACCCAGGGTCCTGGGAGACCATCTCTAAGCAGAAAAAAATGAGCTTTTGGTCTAGTAGTGGCTGGAGCTGCTGCTACTATAGCTACTGCAGCCCCTTGGGGAGGCTTCGCCTACCATGAAGCCATTCTAAGGGAACTCACTAAGATTATAGAAGAAGTCTCCAAAGACACTGCCAATACTCTAGCTGGACTCTCAAGATCAGTAGACTCATTGGCAAATGTAGTCATGGATAACCACCTCACCCTTGACTGTCTTCTAGCAGAACAAGGTGGGATATGTGCTATTATCAATAAAACCTGCTGCGCCTATGTAATAACTCTGGAATGGTTGAAACTAACAAGGAAAATTTATGAACAGGCAGAGTGTCTACATAAATATAATCAACTGGGTCAAGGAATTAGGGATACCCTTACCTCCTGGTTCCCTAGCTTAACATGACTATTACCACTCTTAGGGCCCTTAATAACACTGCTGCTTTTACTACGTTTAGGACCTTGTTTATTTAATTTACTTGTTAAATTT
Source organism: Sturnira hondurensis (assembly GCF_014824575.4). Classification (NCBI taxonomy): domain Eukaryota; kingdom Metazoa; phylum Chordata; class Mammalia; order Chiroptera; family Phyllostomidae; genus Sturnira; species Sturnira hondurensis. The sequence goes on from NW_028089495.1 coordinate 33,805, forward strand.
GTATCCTCTAGACTTAAGCAGTTCCACATCAAATTGATGATGCTCCAAGGTTTCCAACCAATCCCTGAGAGTGATGTTGAAGCTGACCAACATACAGCATTTATGGTAGCCTCAGGAGTTCCTCTTCAACCTCTAGATAGAACAGGGTGAGAGTTCGGTGGTTCTCGATAGGCAGGGACAACTGCCCAATCTCAGCCAGAAGTTATAGAAGAATGATCTTCATCCTTCAACAACCCCCAAAAGACTTTTGAGAACCATGTCTCTTGGGGGGAAGTTGAGGCAGGAGATAGTTAGGAGGAAACTCCAGAAGTGCCCCAGGGCTAAGATGGAGGACATCCATACAAGACAAAGACCCTCTAAGACCGGTTGTTCCTGCTTTCTGGAAAAGCACTGAATCATGATGACTCAAGAATGCACCTGCGCAGAAGATCCTACACGACCCCTGCTTCATTATAATAGCATTATAATAAATTAACATCATGGGACATCCTTCTCCAGTAGCCAATCAAGAAAAATCATGGGAGACTTCATGTGCAGTAGCTTTGAAATGCAACTACTTGTATATATGCAATAGAAGCCCACCAAAACTAGCCAGGAAGCTCCTGCCATATAAGAATAGAATCCCTCCAATCCCCGGGATCAATCTCTGCTCAGAGTTGGCCAGCTCCCATGTTCTGTGGAGTGTGTTATCACTTAATAAGTCTTCTTTCTTTCTTTATGATATGAACTCTGTGTATTCCGTTCAATTCTTTGTCCTTGATCACTAAGAACCTGGTTACCTGTGCCCACCTGTGACACCATGGCATCACAAAATGACAGGTCAGTAAAGAACTTACCTCAATAATAGGAGGTTGGTGATTGACTGAAAGAGAACCCTATCAGAATCACTTAGGCCTAGTATGGCCATAGGGAATCCGATTGGCTCTAATCTATAATAATAAATTTGCTACCTATAAGAGACCATGTAAAATAAATGAACTAATATTAACAGAGCACTGATATTATGCCAGTCATTGTACTACACACTCTGACACCTATTCTCTCATTTAATACTCATTAATAATCAGATGTTATAAGTAATGATCTCTCTAGTTTACAAATAATGGAGCTGAGGCTGAATGTGTTAGTGAACCAAAACTCAAATACAGATCATCAAACTCCAATTTAGAGCCTAAATTCCAGCTCTGGCCTCATCTTAATCTAGAGGCTAAAAGTATTTTGCCCATTTGTATGTTACTTAGAGATTGAATCTGTCTGAATGCAACAAAATCCAAACAACAATGACTTAACAGATATTATTTGTTATTCTCAAGTTATGAAAGTCCTAAATTAAGTGGTATGGAAATTGGTTAGAGCTGAGATTCCAAATATGTTGGTTTTTCCCTTATGTCCCCTTCTAGCATTGAAAATTCATTTCAAGGAAGAAAAATAGAGAGGCTAACAGGTATAAGTACTTGTATTGGCTGACTTCATCCATTTAAAAAGCAGTGACTTCTGCTTATATATCATTGGCCAAAGCTGTGTCACAAGGCACCCCTGACTGCAATGAAGTTTGAGAAATATATTTTGTAATGTAAGCTGGGCCAATTGACAGCCTAAATAAAATCGGAGTTTAGTTTATAAGAAAGAAAGAGAGAATGCCTATTAACAAGGTAACTAGTTTCCATACTTGAATATTCATCTCATGTATTTCTAAAAGTTTTGATTTCTCTGTGAAATCGACTCAGAGATAAAAATTTGTGTGCTGTTTAAGAGAGTGCTCTTGTGAACAACACATGCAAGCAAATATGAGAGAAAGTGAAGAATAATACATATGCAATAGAGACCAGTTGGCTTCCTGGAAATCTTTGTAACTGGGATTGCCCCCAAAGACGTCTCAAATTTAGGTGAGAAGATTGGTCTTGCACCCTACATCACCTAGTCATTGAATGTTGGCTGCCCCTGGGAAAGGGGTGTAAACTTGAAGGAGTCAGTCATTTAGTCAAAGGTAATTCCTGGGAAAGACACAGCTCTGAACTGTCAGCATCCAACACTCCAGGAAAATAAGTGCTTCAGATATGAAGAGAAAATTTGGACAGCATATCTTAATATCCAGAACCCCTGATTAATAATAAGTTGACCATCACATGTTGAAGTATAGATTTTCCATGCTGATCTCACAGAATATGTTACACACAGTGGCAAGGGAGGCAAAAAATGATGGCAGAAAATCCAAGATGTATGAGTTTTCGTGTAAATGTTAGATTACTTTTTGCAAAACTCTCAATGCTAATGATTACTCTCACTTCAAAAAAGCATGTAGTACCAAAAAAAAAAGGGCTTTAATGAATGCATGGTACCTATTAATAAATTGTTAACTTCCTAGGAAGGAAAACAAATAGCCCAATCAGCATTTTTAGGTTCTCAGCCTACAAAATTGTTGATATAGAGAAAATGCACAATATTTTTGCAACTTATGAAGATAAAGTCTTAAAGATGCAACTAGTTCCAATGTAGATCTCATACAAATTTTTAATGTCACCCTTTTTAGGCAGAAGCAGCCCTGAGCTAAGATGATCAGCTTGGAAGATTCAGATTTTGTTAGCCTACACATCTTTGTCTGCCATTTGTATAAAGACCCAATAAAAACTTTCTACACTTCTGATTTGACTAATCCTAAAACTATATTAGCTAGTTATGATGAAGGGTATTATAATTTCATTTCATAAATAAGATGGTTTGGATTGTTTAAAGATTTATCTGAGGCTACATGGTCAGTAATTGTCATAGTCTGTACACAACAAACCTTAAAATTCTGTTGCTAATCCCAGTGTTTTTTTACCTAAGAGACTATGTGATCCTTTTGTAGCAGATATCAACCATAGAAGAATTGTCTAAAACAGTGATTAAAATAATGGCTGTGATAGGTAGGACTTAAGGAAACAGGCACCTACAGAGGAACATAATAGGAAAAACAGGTTTGTGTGCTAAAACTACTAATAAATTGTAAAACTAATATACTATATAAAGAACAAGTGCACTGTCTAGAGAATAAAGTCTTGTAGATAAATATTTTAAAATCTCAAAACCTTTGAGTTATGCTGTACTTATCTTTAAAATATGCATATGTGTCTTACCCACAGGAATCAGACAAAAATAATAAATTAAAGATATGCAAATTGGAAAAAAGAAATAAAACTGTCATCATTTCTAGATTACAAGATATTGTATATAGAGAATCCTAAAAATTCCACCAAAAAACTACTAGAACTCATAAATGAATTCAGTAAGGCAGCAAGATACAAAATAAGTATTCAGAAATCAGTTGCATTTTTATATACCAATAATGAAATATCAGAAAGAGAAACTAAGAAAACAACCATATTTACAATTGCATCAAAAATAAATAAATTACTTTGGAATAAATTTAACCAAGGAAGTAAAAGAACTGTTTTTTAAAAAAAAAACTTTATTGCCCTGGATGGTATAGCTCAGTGAATTGAGCGCGGGCCTGCAAACCAAAGGATCTCAGTTTGATTCCCAGTCATGCACATGCCTGGGTTGCAGGCCAGTTCCCAGCAGCAGACGCATGAGAAGTAACCATACATTGATATTTCTCTCCCTCTCTCCTTCCCTTTCTCTCTAAAGATAAATAAATAAAATCTTTTTAAAAAATAAAAATATATAAAAATTTTAAAAACTGTATAATTTTATCCACCAATTTAATAAGAAAAGCTTTTTTAATTGTTGTTCAAGTGCAGATGTCTCCATTTCCCCTCCCCCCACCATCTCCACCTCCCACCCTCAATCCTAACCCCCTTTGGCTTTGTTCATGTGTCCTTTATACAAGTTCCTTGATGGCCCTTCCCCTTTCTCCCCTTCTCCATTATTCTTCCCCCTCCCCTATGGTTATAACCAGAAACATTGAAAAAAAGAACTGTACTTGAAAAATTCTAAGGCATTGAAGAAAGAAATTCAAGAAGATACAAATAAATGGAAGCATATACCGAGCTCAAAAATAGGGAAAATTAACACTGTTAAAATGTCCATACTACACAAAGCAATCTATAGATGCAATACAATTCATATCAAAATACCAATGGCATTTTGCACAGAACTAGAAGAAATAACCCAAAAATTTATATGGAACCACAAAAGACCCTAAATAACCACATCAGTCTTTTTTTTCACATCAGTCTTGAAAAAGAAGAATAAAGAGAAGGTATGACACTACCTGATGTCAAACTATATACAAGACTATCATAATCAAAGCAGCATGGCATTGGCATAAATAAACACATAGACCAATGGAACAGAATAGATAGCTTAGGAACAAACCCACACTTTTCTGGTCAATGTGTGACAAGGGAGGCAAGAACAGTGAGGTAAAGACAGTCTGCTCAGTAAATGGTGTTGAGAAAATTGGACAGATACATGCAGAAAAAAGAAAGTAGACCACCTTTTCACAACTGTACAAAAATAAAGTCAAAATGGATTAAATACTTATATGTGAAATGCTAAACCATTACACTACTAGAAGAAAACACAGGCAGTAAAACCTCCAATATTTCTTTCAGCAAACTTTTTCCTGATATATCTCCTTGGGCAAAGTAAACAAAATAAAAAAATAAACAAATGGAACTACATCAAACTAAAAAAATTTCTCCAACAAAGGAAATCATCAACAAAACAAAATACTACTAAATAAGAGATCATATTTGCAATGACATATTTTTATATTGAAACCACTATTTTATTTTATTTTCTCCACTTTTTTATCACTGTTCAAGAACAGTTGTCTCCATTTGCCCCCACCAGTCCCTCATCCCAGCTATCTCCAATTTCTACCCTCAATCCTACCCACCCTTGCTTTTGTTCATGTGTCCTTTACACTTGTTCCTGAAAACCCTTCCCCCTTTTCCCCCCATTATCCCATTCCACCTCCCCTCTAGTTACTGTCAGATTGTTCTTAATTTCAATGTCTCATTTGACAAAGGGTTAATATTCAAAATTTGTTTTTGAAAAACTTGCACAACTCAACACCAAAATAAAAAAAAATCCAATTAAAAGTGGGGGATTTATCCTAATAGACACTTCTCCAAAGAGGACATACAGATGGTCAATAGATATATGAAAAGTGTTCACTGTCACTAATCATCAGAGAACTACAAATTAAATCCCCAATGAGATAGATCTTACACATGTTAGAGTGGCTGTTATCAATAAATCAACAAACAACAAGTGCTTGTGAGGATGTGGATAAAAGAAAACCCTTGTGCACTGTTGTTGGTAATGCAGACTGGTGCAACCACTGTGGAAAACAAAATAGAAGATCCTCAAAAATTGGAAAATGGAACTGCCTTATAACCCAGCAATTCTACTTTTGAGTATATATCCAAAGAAACCCCAAACACTCATTGGAAAGGATATATGCACCCCTATGTTTATTGAAGCATTATTTACAATAGCCAAGATACCAAAGCTATCCAATTGCCCATGAATAGACTAGTCAATACAAAAAAAAAAAAAAACAAAAAACAGTGGTACATATATGCAATGGAGTATTATTCAACTCTAAAAAGAATAAAATCTTACCATTTGTGACAATATAGATGCTAAGTGAAATGTGTCAGAGAAAGACAAATACCATATGATTCTACTTATATGTAGAATCTAAAGAACAAAATAAGTGAATAAACAAAATTGAAACAGACAGAGATAAAAGACTGATGTTGCCAGAGGGAAGGGAGTTTGGGGTGCTGTGTGAAAAATGTGAAGGGAGTAAGAAGTTCTTTTTTTGTGGAAGAGGAAGTTCTAATTGGTAGTTACAAAATAGTCATGAGGACATAAATTATAGTGTAGGGAATTATGGTTAGTAATATTGTAATTAAAAATTATCATGAGAGATAGAAACTTGAAATATCAGGCAAATCACTTCACAAAGCATATGCTTGTCTAATTACCATGCCATATACCTGAAACTTAAACAAAATAAGATTGTAAATTATAATTGAGAAATAAAATTTAAAAATAAAATAAAATGTGTATGTGTATCTGTGTGTATATACAAACTTATTCATTCCCACATTATTTTTCTAACAACCAAATGGAGAGGTTGGAGAGGTTGTGGAGAAAAGGAAACCCCAGTGCACTGTTAGTGGGAGTGCAGACTGGTACAGCCACTATGGAAAGCAGTGTGAAATTTCCTCAGAAAATTAGAAATGGAACTGCCTTTTGACCCTGCCCTACCACTGGTGGGATTATACTCTAAGGATCCTGAAACACCAATTCAAAAAAACCTATGCACCCTAATCTTCATAACAGCACAATTCACAATAGCCAAGTGTTGGAAGCAACCTAAGTGCCCATCAGTAAATGAGTGGATCAAAAACCTGTGGTATGCTTACACAGTGGAATACTATGCAGCAGAAAGAAAGAACGAGCTCCTACCCTTTGTGACAACATGGTTGGAATTGGAAAACATTATGCTAAGTGAAATAAGCCAGGTGGTAAGAGACAAGTAAATACCATATGATCTCAGCTCTAAGTGGAACCTAATCAACAAAACAAACAAGCAAGTAAAATACAACCAGAGACTTTGAAATAAAGAACAAACTGACAGTAACCAGATAGGAGAGGGGAGAAAGGTAATAGGGGATAACAGGAGAAGGGCCTTCAAAGAATATGTATACAGGATATATGGACCAAGCCAGAGGGGGTAAGTTCAAGTGTGTGAGGTGAGGATGGGTGGAGAAGAGGGGGTGTTTTGGGGTGAAAATGGAGACAACTGTACTTGAACAACAAAATAAATAAATAAATAAATAAATAAATAAATAAATAACTGGCATTGAAAATGATTATAAAAATATATAAAATATATGAAAATGTGATAAATTAAAAACAGAAGTTTAAAAAATTAGAAGGGATATAAAATAGAACTAAGAAAAAGGTTTACATTGAATAGCATAAAAACCTTAAGGATAGACAATAAATTTGGCCCTCAGATTTTTAGCAGTTGAAGTTAGAAAGGAAACTTGGTTCTTCATACAGTTACAGTATCAAATGAATCTAAAAGGCTAATTTGTCATAAATAATACTCCTAAAGTTCTTCAAAAGTAGAACACTCAAGTAATAAGGCACATCATCCCAATAGGTGTAACTATAACTTATATATAGTTTACTACAGTCTTGTAACATGTATTTTTTTACTCAGGTTACAAAAGAAATGTGTTGTCTACAAAAAATTTCTAAAGTACATAAAAACTTCATAAAGTGAATAAAACTTATTTATGATATAGGGATAACCACTTTTAATGCTGTAGTTTATACTATACACATATATGCTTGTGTGTGAATACACATACATTTATAAATATATACACATTTGTGTTTTATAAATATGTCTTAATATATGTGTTACAAAATATATATATTTCATAATATTTTATAATATTCATATATTATATATATTTACAATATAAATCACATTAGATGATATCTTAAAAATTGGATTCATGATATTAAAAATTGGGTCATTTATTAGTATGCTTTGGATATTTCCTCATGCTATTTATCTCTTATAATATATTTATAAGTAAAATACTATACAATCATTGAAAATTATGTTAAAATTTATTTCACTAAACTTACATGGCTGGATATGTAAATATAAATTTTCTCCATTATGAATAAAACTATACCTAATCATTTTATTGAATTCTGATTATTTCTTTATGATCAGTTGCTCAAAAAAAGAATAAACAAGTTTAAAAGACATAAACTTTTTATAATTATATTCACACTCATAACCTATCCTCTTGGAAAGTGATATCAGTTTCTACTTTAAAAATGTATGAGAAATTAAGTTGACTTCCAAAGTGGCAGAGTGAGAACCTTGGTAAATCTGCTTTCCCACAAAAGCAAAGGCAATACTGACAAATCAACCCAAACAAACTACTTAAAACTTGGAAAATTCACCAAAGGCATAGAACAAACTGTCTCTGACTGCCTTTTTTCTTTCACTTAGCATAATGTTCTCCAGATCCATACTGTTGCAAAGGGTAAAATTTTCTTCCTTTATGTGGCCAAGTAGTATTTCATTCTGTAAATGTCCCATAGTTGTTTGATCCATTCATATATTGATGGACACTTGGGTTGCTTCCATTACTTGGTAATTGCAAATAGTGCTGCAATCAACATAGGGGTATTTATGTTCTTTCAAATTACAGTTTTGGGTTCCTTTGGATAAATTCCCAGAAGTGGGATCACTGGGGCAAAAGGCAGATACACTTTTAAGTCTTGAAATATACCCATACTGTTTTCCACAATGGCTGTGCCAATCTACATTCTTACCAACAATGCAAAAGTGTTCCCCTTTCTGCACATCCTCGTCAGCACTTGTTTGTTGATTTATTGATGATAGCCATTCTGACAGATGGGAGATGGCATGTCATTATGGTTTTAAGTTGCATTTCACTGACAGTAAGTGACATTGAGCATCCTTTCATACATATACTGAAGCCATCTTCATGTCCTCTTGGGAGAAGTGTCTATTCAGGTCCTCCACCCATTTTTAATTGGGTTCTTTGGGGATTTTTTGGCATTGAATTTTGTAAGTTCTTTATAAATTTTGGATATTAAACCCTTATCAGATGTATTGGCAAATATGATCTCACATTCTACAGATTGACTCCTTATTTTGTTGATGATTCCCTTTGCTATGCAAAACCTTTTTTAGCTTGATGTGCTCCCGTTTGTTTATTCTTTGTTTGGTTTTCCTTGCCCAGGGAGATATATCTGATAAAATATTGCAACAAGCAATGTCCAAGACTTTGCTGCAAATGTTTTCTTCTATTATTTTTATGGTTTGGGGTCTAAAATTTAAGTCCTTGATCTATTTTGAATTTATTATTGTGTGTTCCAAGAAGGTGGTCTAGTTTTATTTTTCTGCACTATTCTGTTCAATATACCCAACACTATTTATTGAAAAGACTATCTGTAGCCCCATTGTATGTACTTACTTCCTATGTTGAATGTTAATTGACTATAAAAGTGTGGGTTTATTTCTGGGCTCTCTATTCTATTCCATTCATCTATGTGTCTGCTTTTATGCCAGTACCATGCTTTTTTATTACTATGGCCTTATAGTATAATTTGATATTTAGTACCATGATTCCTCCAACTTTCTTCTTCTTTCTCAGGATTGCTGTTGTGATTCAGGGCCTTTTGTGGTTCCATATAATTTTTAAAATATTTTATTTATTTATTTTCTAAAGAGAGGGGAAGGAAAGGAGAAAGAGTGAGACAGAAACATCAATGTGTGGTTGCCTCCCATGTGTCCCCCAATGGGGACCCAGCCTGCAACCCAGGTATGTGCCCTGACTGGGAACCGAACTGCGATCGTGTGGTTCTCAGGCCCACACTCAGTCCACTGAACTACACCAGCCAGGGCTCTCTCATAGATAGAACTCCAGGGCTCTCTCTATCTCTCATAGATAGAACTCCAGGGCTCTCTCTCTGGGTCACAGTTTGTACCCCCCACCCTTACTTGTTTTTGGCAACTCCAGGGACAGCTCAAGTCTTTTATAACAAATCAGCAAAAATTTATTCCTTGCCTGTCCCTGATGGCTCCATATATGCCAGCTGTCTTACTGATCTCAGTATTACTCAGATAAGCCTCACTACAGTTTATATAGTTAGAAGACAAACTCAAATATGGTTGCCAATTAATATAACCAGAGAATGGGAAAATCCCCATGGCATAATAGCGCTAAAAAATGCGCTGACCTCTTTAAGAGTCTGATGGTTTGTTGGCACTTTGATTGCATTTATTGTTTCTGCTACAGTTGCAGCTATTGCAGCCACAGCAACCACTGCCCTCATTGAGTCAGTTCAAACTGCTCATACTGTTGATATTCTCTTAACCAACTCCACTTTAGAAATGCTTCAACAGGCCCAGATTGATCAAGAAATCCTGACACAACTTTCTGAAGTCGAATCAGCTCTCAACTGGATCAGTGAACGCCAGGATGTGCTAGTGACCTGTCAGCAGCTGACCTGTGATCCTGGTTTCTCCAAACTGTGTGTCACCCCACTACAACAGAACTCCAGCCAATACTCCTGGAGTGATATTCAACATCACCTAAGAGGAGTTTTTTTCTACTAATTTAAAGGGACAAATCAATACATTGCAAATGGAGTTAAACCAACAGTTGCAGGACATTCAACGCTTGACTAAGCAGGAGATTCTTCAAACCCTTAATGATAATCTTGGCTCGTTAAACACAAAACACTGGTTTGATGGACTCAACCTAAGATTGTGGGTCACTGGAGCCACTGGTTGTTTACTGATTTTAATAATGTTTTGTATATTATGATACATTTACAAATTATTTGCCCAAAGTCACAAAAGAGACCAGCAAGTAGCAAGTCCTGTGGGATGTGTCCTGCCCACCACAACAGCCTTAACAAAAAGAAAAGAAAAACACAGGGAGATTTTAGGGGACCAGTTTGTTTTGGCCTGGCAAACGTAACTCAGCTCTGTATGAAAAACCTACATTAGTGAACTGGTGAGCAGGAGCCAGACCTTCAAACCGAGTTTTCCCATGGGAATCAGGCCTAGAAAATGCATACAGATTGTTATGGCTTGCTCTTGCTAAAACTCCCTCACCCTGGTCTAAAGCAACAAATGTGTATTGTCTATCTTCAAGGTAATTTCCAAAGCCTGTATGAGTTCTCCCAAGGACAGAGCTAATCAGCTCATGCCATTCCCCTCTGCATGTTATTTTCATTTCCTTGATCGTACCTAAAATGTAGACAGTAATATTCTATGTCATAGATAATAAATCTTTCTCTGATGTAAGACCCCAGGAAAACAATAAAAGCCTGTCTAGGCAAGGGTTAAGGCACTCCCCTCTTGAGGGAGTGGTCAAGGCATCCATAGGCACTTTCCCCTTGAGAGAGTAGTCATGGATGCACTCCCCTCAACAGAGTAGAGCTGTTCCCTTTTTCTCCACACAGAATTGTTGTCACCTGTGCATTCATTCTCGACATCAGCCACAAGAGGCAGACTCTGCTGGCCAGAGTCCACCACATCTGGTGCCGAAACAGTGATGCAAAGGCTATCAGCCACACTTTTCAAAGAACCAGCTCTTGGATTCATTCGTCTTTTATATTTGTTCTTTTTAGACTCTATTTCATTTATTTCTGCTCTGATCTTTATTATTCCCTTCCTTCTACTCACTTTGGGCTTTGTTTTTGTTCTTTTTCAAGTTCCTTTAAATGTGAAGATAGATTGTCTACTTGAGTTTTTTCTTCGTTTTTTGAGATAGGCCTGTAGTGCTATAAATTCCTCCTTTAGGATTGCTTTTTCAATGCCCCACAAATTTTGTATTTTTGTGTCCTCATTTTCATTTGTTTCAAGGTATCTTTGGATTTCTTCCTTGATCTTGTTGCTGCCCCACTCATTGTTTAATAACATGTTATTTAGCTTCCATATCTTTGCATGCTTCTCAGTGTTCCTATGATTGATTTCTAATTTCATAGCATTGTGGTCAGAGAAAATGTTTGATACAATATCAATCTTCTTAAATTCATTGAGATTTGTTTCATGTCCTAACATGTGGTCTATTCTAGAAAATGTTTCATGTGCATTTGAAAAGTATGTATATTCTGTTGCTTTGGAATGAAATGCTTTGAAGATATCAAATCTATTTGCTCTGGTGTGTCATTTAAGGCTGCTGTCTGCTTGTTGATTTTCTGCCTGGAAGATCTATCCATTGAAGTCAGTGAGGTGTTAAAATCCATGACTATGACTGTATTTCCGTCTATGTCTCTCTTTATGTTCATCAAGTTTTGCTTTACATATTTAGGTGCTCCTAAGTTGATTGAGTAAATGTTAACTAGGATTATATTCTCTCGATGAATTGTTCCCTTTATCATTATTTAATGTCCTTCTTTGTCTCTTACTATATAGCCTTGATTTTAAAGTCTTTTTTTGTCAGATATATGTATTGCTACCCCAGCTTTTTTTCCTTTCCATTTACATGAAGTACCTTTTCCCAACCCTTTACTTTTAGTCTGTGTGTATCTTTCGGTCTGAGATGGTATTCCTGGAGGCAGCATATATATGGGTCTTGTTTCCTTATCCATTCAGCTACCCTCCATCTTTTGGTTGCAGCATTTCAGGCATTTACATTTAAAGTGATTATTGATAGATATGTATGTAGTGCCATTTATTGTTAGGTTATTTTCCTCTGCTTTTTTTCTTTATTTTTTAACAAAATATTTTATTGATTTATTTCCAGACACAGGGGAAGGGAGGGAGAAAGAGAGGGAGAGAAACATCAGTGTGTGGTTGCCTGTCTTGTACCTCCCACCAGGGACCTGACCCACAACCCAGGTGTGTGCCCTAACTGGAAATAGAACCAGCAACCCTTTGGTTTACAGGCCAGCACTTAATCCACTGAGCCACACTAGCCAGGGCCTCTTTTTCTTCTTAAAGCAAGCTGTTTAATGTTTGTTGCAGTATTGATTTGTTGTTAAAAAATGTTTTAGTTTTTTTTCTCTGAGAAGTTTCTTATTTCTCCTTCAATTTGAAATAATAGCTTTGCTGGTTAAAGTAACTTTGGTTTTACACCCTTGCTTTTCATCACCTTGAATATTTCATTTCATTCCCTTCTGGCCCACAATTTCCTGTTGAGAAATCAGATGACAGTCTAATTGGTGCTTCCTTGTATGTAACTTGCTTTTCTCTTGTGGTTTTTAGGATTTTCTCCTTGTCTTTAACTTTGTCATTTTAATTATGATGTGTCTTGGTGACTGCTACTTTGGGTCCAACTTGTTTGAAACTCTCTGAGTTTCCTGAATTTATGTGTCTTTTTCCTTCTCCAGATTAAGGAAGTTTTCGTTTTTTTCAAATAGGTTCTCAATCCCTTGCTAGTTTTCTTCTTTTTTCTGGCAGTTCTATGATGCACATGTTTATATGCTTCATTTTTTTCTAAAATGTTTCTTAAGCTTTCCCCATTTTTTAAGTTCCCTTTTTTCTTTTTCTTTCTTTTTTTTTTTTTTTTTTTTTTTTTGCTGCTTTGCCTTGGTGTTTTTTCTACCTTGTCTTCCAGAACACTGATTTGATCCTCTACTTCATCTAACCTACTTTTTATTGCTTCCAGTGTATTATTTATTTCAGATATTGCATTTTTTATTTTTGACTGGTCTTTTTTTATGATTGCTCTTTCTTCTTTCATGCTGTTAAGTGTACTTATGGTCCTTACTCTAAACTGTATATCTGATAAATCATTTGCCTCCATTTCATCTAGTTCTTCTTCTAGAGAATTTTCTCGTCCTTTCAGTTGGGATCTGCTGGGTTTGTTGTGGGTTTTTTTCCCCTATTTTGGCTGCTTTCTTGTATTCTCTACCTTAGCTATTAAACTAATGAATAATATAGTTTCAACCTGTAATCATTAGCCAGGTGTAAGCCCCACAATGTGGGATAGAGTAATTCCTGTGGACAGGGCTATTGCTTCATCTCAGGCTGATGCCACTTGGAAAGAAGTGTTCTTCCAGAGAAGGATGGCTCCTACAGTATGGGGAATGACTCAGCACAGGGGTCTCGGCAGCTACTCCTTTAGTTCTTTGCCTGGAGTCACCAACCCTAGACTCTCCTCAAATGTCTGTAGTCTACACTGCCATCCCTCTGCTAGAGCCCAGGGTAAGTGGCTGCAAATGAAATTTTGAGCATTGGTCCTTTAAGAGTCTCTCTGCATCTCTAGCTGTGTGTCCCTGTCAGATAGAAACTCTGCTGCTTTTCATGGCTGGATGTTATCTGGGTTCCTTTCAGGCTCTGGTGCTATAGGCTGAGGAGACCAGCTTGGGGTTTAGACCCCACATTTCTCAGGGGAACCCCTGGCCATTGAAATATCCCTCCACAACTTCAGATGTCACCCATGGGAGCCCATCCAGCCCTCCCATGCATCTTCTGCACTCCCTACCAGTCTCATGGTGGTGAAGAATTTTCTTCTGTCTCTTCGTGGTTATAAGGCTTCTCTCCAGCTGGTGTTCAGTTGGTCATTCGGGTTGTAATTCCAGATTGTTCCTGGGGGGAGGTTAGCATAGCTTCGGCTTACTCCTCCACCATCTTTGGGGGAATCTCAGTTGGTAACTTCTTTAGACCTCACTCAGCCACGCTTTATGGCCTCATTTTTATAGGCACAGTACTGATGGACTCCTGTGCCACTGTCTGCCTGGGGCTCCACATGATTCATGCTGGATGTCCATCTTGGATCTCCACTCATTTTCTTATAAACTCATCAACAATGAATATTAATATTGTTGAAAATCTTAATGAGTTCAGAAGCAATTAATGCTACCATTTTACATTATATTCAACTGTTGAGTTCAAACTTTTGTTTACATGCTTATTAGCCATTTGTATTTGATATTCTATAAATTTCCTGTTTATGTCTTGACCTAATTTTCCTTTAGGACATATTTATGTATAGACAAATTTCCTTAATGATTTTTCACCATTCTTTAGATATTAAGGATATTAGTCCTCTGCCACATACTTTGGGTATTCTTCCCAATTCACCATTTTCACAAGGATCCTTCTTATAGGGCTCTTCAATACTGACTAATGGATCCACAACTAAGTTCAGAGGAAAAGAAATGTCTTTTTAAGGTATAATTCTCAGCAGTTAGTCTTTAGGCCTTGCTCATCCAGCAAGATAGAAAAAGAGATTAAAAACTCACTCAGAGAGGTTAGGTGGTTAGTAAAAAGGGAAAAGGACTCCTGGGCATGGAAAACAGTGTGGTTATTGCTGGGGAAAGCACTTTATAAGGGGGTTAAATGATAATGGAAAATATACAATAAATATTAAAAATAGATTAAAAAACCACTCAGGGGATGTATTTTTTTCTCATTGGGCCTGGCTGGTGTGTCTCAGTGGACTGAGTGCCAGCCTGTGAATCAAAGGGTCACTGGTTTGATTCCCCCACACAGTTTTTTCTTTTAGGTATGTTTTTGTTATGTAATGAGAAGGCCTTGGAATAAGATGACCTCACTATCAGGTACTGGGTGTGCAGATATTCCACTGGGTCAATTAAAAACCTTAGCAGACACATTAACTAGAAAAAAGGTTCACAATTTCTGCCCTCCAGTATGTGCCCCAACTGGCAATTGAACTGGCAACTCTTTGGTTTGCAGCCCACACCCAATCCACTGAGCCACACCAGTTGGGTCTGTTATTTTCTTATAATAGTGACCATTTCATTTTCTTTCTTACTGCTTTACTTTCCTTTTTTGTATGGACTTTTAAAATTTCTCATTCCCTTGATATTCCAAATGTTTAAAAATCTTATGAATGTTGATAACTTTGAAATCTATAATGCAAGCTACTATTTTTTCTTATGTCCTAAATTCAAATGTAAATACTATTGCCATATGATTCCTCTAGAATATTTCTCCAGTAACTAAAGCACAACACAAGTAAAATAAAACTTATCAATGGAGTATTTCTGTTTCTAGCCATAAACTATTAGCTGATCTTGGATTAAATTTCCCAGTGACAACAAGCATTAAAGCTATTGCAATAACAAAGCAATTGTTTGAAGGCATTCAAAAGTCAGAAGTCGAATGATCAGGTTCCCAGAGAGAAGGGACATAAACTGAGATGAAATGACAATGTGAACGCAATTTAAAAACACATGAAGCATGATTCTGGGTAATCAAAAAGAAAGCACCTGCTTAGAGGATGAAATCCAGAGGTCCACCATGAAAAAGGGACCCTAGTAAACCCTCCACAATTGTAGTTGATGCTCTGGAATGGCCATACCCTAAGAATAAGAGCAAAGTGAAAGTAAAACATTTTCAGTTAGAATGAGGTGATTCTCCTAATTCTATTTTCAATCACTAAAAAATCAATTCTCCCCTGGAAGAACGTAATGTTATTCTAATCCTCTACAAATTCTTATGCAAATGCTTCACATTTAATCAAGAATTAAAATTTATGAAATGAAACAGGACCTAATGACCAAAATCCAAATAAAAATAACTACAATTAGGGCCACAGATGATCCAGAAATTAGAGTTACCAGAAATGAACTTTAAAAGTTTATAAATATAATTAAGTAATTCAAGAAAATAGATTTTAAATAACAGAAATGTCTCCCCAGATAATAGTGATTTATATAAAAAGAGAGACAGATGGCAACTGTAGAATGGAAAGTGTAATAACATGAAATTAAACACTGACTTAACAGCATATTAGCAAACTGACAGGGTCCAGAGGGGAGAGGGGAGAGAATCACAGGGGAAAAGGGGAAGGACTCACATGAACAAGTATAAAGGACACATGGACAATAACTAAGGTGGGGGGCAGAGATGGGAGGGAGGTGGGGAGCACTGGGAGGGCAGGGCTGGGAATACAAGACAGAAAACTGTACTTGAACAAGAGTTAAATTAAAAAAAAAAGAATAAAGTGGCAAATAGTAAGTTGGTTGGTGCAAATATACACATAGGAGTAAAGAGAAAAGTAAGAATTGAGGAAAGAGTATATGAAATATATGGAACATAGATAGAGGTCTAACATAGGTATAATTTATATTTATGGCAGACTTGAAAAAAACATGGGGTAGAAGTGATATTTCAAAAGATGCAAGACTGCAAGTTTCTTAAATTACATTATTAAGAACACCCATAAATCCAAACTATGGAATTACATACAGGCATAAAATCATTCAAATTTTTACAACAAAAGAAAAAATTTAAGTATACAGAGAAAAATGACATATTATCTCCAAAGGAACAGCAATATGACCGTATGACTAACATTCAAATTATCAAGACAAGATACAATGCAACATAGAAAATAGTAGAATAATACAGGGTCCAATATAAATGATACCCCTTTTATTACAAAATCTTGTAGTAAAAAGTCATAAACATGTAATTCTGTAACATAACAATGTCACACTCAAGCACACCAAATATTTTAGATGAATTGTTCAAATTGCTGTCCATCTCATGTAAGACATTCACATACCCTACCAACTATACTCAAGCAAGACTTACTTCTGTCAAATCCTGTATACTTGAAATGCTAAAATAAAAGACTTACAAATGTAGAATTGAGGGAGAATATCCTTCATAAATCAAGAGAAAATACAAACATTTTCAAGCAAATAAAGATTACCTGATTCATTAAAGAAACACTATGTGGAAGAAGAAGAAAAATTATCTAAGTTGGAATCATGTTAATGCAAGTAAGCACAAAGATACATTAGAAAGAATAAATATGAGCATAAATTAACTGTTCAAAACAATAATACTATTACTCTATGGCATTTATAATACAGATAATTAACATACATAACAAAAATAGGGCAAAATCGGAGTGAGGGTAAACAAAGTTAAAATCTTGTAAAAGTTTTACATTGTTCAGAAACTAATAAAAGAGCTAACTCAGGCTAAAGATCAAATAAGTCAAAAATATATTTCTAATATCCAGGGTAAAAATTAAAAGATTAATAGAAATGAAAAATTAATAGTGAAAATGGAATGAAAAATATTTGATTAATCCAACAAAGGAGAAAACATATCAAAAGCAAGAGGGAAAGACTATAATAGGAGATAGTATACTTAAATATAATTATGCTACTACTTAAACTAAATAAAATTAGACTAAATTCTCAAAGTTGAAGACTAAGATGGTCAGACTAAATTTAAAAAGCACATACACACATTCACAAAAATTCTGCTGTTTACAATAGTAATGCCTAAAATAGAAGTGTATCAAAATACCATATAATCACACCTATAAGTGTAACCTAATCAACAAAACAAACAAGTGAGCAAAATATAACCAGAGACATGGAAATAAAGAACAAACTGACAGTAACCAGAAGGGTGAGGGAGGGGAATAACATGGCAAGTAAGGGGAAGGGTCAAGGAACATGTATAAAGAATCCATGAAGAAGGACAATGGCAGGGAAGGATTGAATATTGAAGGTACAGGTGGGTAATGGAAGAATATTGGGGTGAAATGGGCATGATTGTAATTGCACAAGAATGAAAAAAGAAAAAAGTGTATCAAAAGTTTTAAAGACAAAGAATAAAAATATGTTGAAGTATTACTATAAATAAAGAGGAATTATTCAAATTTGGAAAAGTCAACTCAGTAGAATATAACAAAAAAGATTTGTATCTGCTTAATAATATAGCCCTAAAATATATAAATCAAAACACTTATAAACCAACAAATAATAATAAATAATCCAAAAACAATTGGAGATTTCAGCAAAGTTCTTTTAGCTGATAGAGCCAGCAAACTAAATTCAGTAAAGGTGTAGGAGTTTTGAACAATATCATTAAAAAGTTTAGCTTAATTGCCATTTATAATGATAGGACATCTACAAAAAATCCAGTTAACATCAACCTTAATAGTCAAGGGTTAACAGCTTTCCCCTTATGATCATAAACAAGGTAAAGATCTGCTTTCTTACTATTTCTCTTCAAATTTGTACTGGAGATTCTAGCCAGGACAATTAGCCAAGGAAAAGGAGTAAAAAGCATCCAGACTGGAAAAGAGGAAGTTAAACTATCTTTATTCATAAATGACATGATCTTGTATAAATAGAACCTTAAGGAATCCACATAAAAACCTATTAGAGCTGACAAACAAGTTCAGTGAGTTACAGAATGCAATATCTAATATAAAAATCAATTATGTTTATATACATTAGTAGTGAACAATCCAAAAAAGAAATTGCAAGTAATTTAAAAGTCATTTCAAGCACCATTGCAAGTAATTGCAAGGACCTAAAAAATGAGAAAATACCTCATATTCAAGAATTAGATAACTTAATATTGTTAAAATTACAATGCACCCAAAATTTATCACCATATTCAATCCAGTATAAAAATCCCAAAAGCCTTTTTTGGCAGTAATTGACAAATTGAACCTAAGAAGTATTTAAAATTTTAAGAAACCCTGAAACAACAAAACAATCTTTAAAAGAACAAAGTTGGAGAACTCAGACTTTGTGATTTTAAAACTTGCTATATAGCTACAGTGTCAAAATCATAGACATAAACAAATGGAATAGAATTGAGAATACAGAAATAAATCCCACAATTATAATCCATTTGTCTTTGACAGTTTAGTCAAGACAATTCAATGGGGGAAAATAGGCTTTTCTATAAGTGCTGCTGATACAACTGGATATCCATATACAAATTAATGAAGTTTAACTCCTACCTTAAAAAAGAATAAACTGAAGATATAGAAAAGTTTAATTATAATAACTCAGACTATAATACTCTTAAAAGAAAATATGGGTGTAAGTCTCAATGAACTTGGATTACACAATGGTTTCTTAGATATGACACCAACCACAAGAAACAACAATGACAAAATAGATAGGTTGTACTTCATTAAAATACTTTTTGTGTTTTAAATGATTCTATCAAGAAAATAAAAAGATAACCAAGAGAGTGGGAGATAATATGTTCCAATCATATATCTAGTAAAGACTTGTATCCAGAATATATTGACAATACTTACAACTGGGTTTCCAGGCAAGAAAGAGGTGTAGGTAGATACACTTCACTTCCTCCTACAACCAAAAGAAGGAAAAAACAATTTAAAAACAAACAAACAAACAAAAACCCAGAACTGCCAGAAAATTTAAATGTATGAAAGTCTGACAACCAAGACTTAAAGAAGAAACATTCATTCAGACTGGTAGAAGGGGAAGAGATGGGAATCCAGGCAAAGAGGATATACAGCAAGGTGGTGGCTGGCAGATTTCATGGGTAGGATGGTAGTTGCTAGGCTGGGCATCCCACATTCACATGCGCAAACAATGGGAGGAACAACTGGGGAGAAAGACACAATGCAAAACCCAGGGGTCCAGTGCAGGGTACTAAAGCCTCAAAGTCTCTGGTTGTAAAAACCTGTGGGAGTTACAGTAGTGGAAGAAACTCCCAGTCTCACAGGAGAGTCCATGGGAGGGTCCCACAGGGTCTAGAACATACACAAACACATCCACCCTGGAATCAGTACCAGAAGGGCACAATTTGCTTGTTGGTAGTAAAGGAAGGAAATAAAAGCAGGGCAAGAGCTGAGCAAGTGGCATTGTTCCTTCTCTGACCCCTCCACCATATATAGTGCCACAATGCAGCAAAGGAGGTTGCCCTGTCCTAGAGAATACCTAAGGCTCTGCCCCTTACAATATAACAGTTGCACTGACCAGGGAGTCAGAGCAGCTCTACCTAATACACAGAAACACAAAGAGGCTGCCAAGTAAAAGAGACAAAAATATATGGCCCAAATGAAAGAACAGATCAAAACTCCAGAAAAAAGAACTAAGCAATAAGATGATAGTCAACCTATCAGATGCAAAGTTCTAAACACTGATAATCAGAGATCCTAGAAGATGGCGGTGATATAGGTAGGAGCACAGTCCACTCCCACTGCACACAGGTGAAACACCTAGCCAATCTTCTGAGGAACAGAGCAAACAGCCAACGATATTCCAGAACATATGAAGACTGGAGACCAAAGTTGTAGGCAACATTGAAAATCAGATGAGAATTTGCAAGGTGGGAGCAGTGAACACCAGTACTCTTGCTGGAAGAGGAAATCCACCAACAGATAACAACAGAAGAAGGTGAAGGAGGGAGTGAAGCCACACTAACCACAATCCAGGACTGATCTGGAAACATAACAAAATGGTGGAGAAATTACCCACAACAAACCACTGAACAAGAGACAGAGAGAATCCTCAAAACCTTGTACACACTGAAGAATCAGCTTCATCACAGCCTGTCCACATCTGCACAACAGAATACAAGACCTGGTAGACAGAGTGACACTCTGTTAACCAGATGGAAGGAAGAACCCACCAAAGAAAGACCCAACAACAATCAAAACCCAAAGACTTACAGAAAGCCAGCATAAGTGACAGCCCAAGGCCAGAGAGCTCAGGAGATCAAGGAGACTGTAACACTGAACCTCACAGGTCTTCTACCATAGAAGTTCACAGCATAAACCCAGGGAGTCAGAACACATCAATTTAAGAAGCAGAGGCTAACAAGAAGAGTCTCACAAACAATGGTAAGACAAAGAAATAATCCACAAATGAAAGGAAACAAGAAAGCCTCAGAAAGAATGCTAAATGAAAGACAGACAAGTAAACTATCAGATATTGAGTTCAAGGAAATGGCTATAAGGAAGCACAATGAGACCACAGACAATTACCAGAAACTACAGGGGAACTACAATGACCTGACCGCAAACTATATCAACATGAAAAAGGAAATAGAAACTATCAACAAGGGCCGGGAGAAAATGAAGAATACAATTTCTGAAATGAAGAATGCAGTAGAAGGAATCAAAGCATGCTTGATGAAGCAGAGGATGGAATAAGTGAGCTGGAGAACAAGGTAGAAAAAAAAACACCCAGAAAAGAGCAAGAAAAGGAAAAGAGGCCCAGAAAGAATGAAGAGGGATTAATGGATATGCAGGACAATATGAAACATAATAATGTCAGTATAATTGGGATACCAGAAGGACATGAAATAGAACAACAACAAAAAGAACAAGGGGTAGAAAACCTGTAGGAAAAAAGTAATGATGGAAAACATCCCTATTTTGATAAGAGAAAAAGTCACACAAATCCAGGAAACACAGAGAGTCCTAGTCAAGAAGAACCCACAGAGTCCCACTTCAACACACATCATCATTAAAATGGAAAAATTCCAAGACAAAGAGAGAATCTTAAAGGCTACAAGAGAAATACAGGAAGTAGCATACAAGGGAGCCCCAATACAGTTAGCAGCCAACTTCTCAAAGGAAATGCTCCAAGCCAGACAAGAATATCTATACCAGCTCTGCAAGAGATGCTAAAAGGACTGCTTTAAGGAAAGGGAAGAAAGAAAGAGAGAGAAAGAGGAACAGGGGTATGAAAAATAGCAATGAATAAGTACCTATCAGTAATAATATTAAAAATAAACAGATTAAATGCTCCACTCAAAAGACATAGAATAGCATAATGGATAAGAAAGCATGTCCCACACATATGCTGCCTACAAGAGACCATCCTCAGAACAAAAGACCTACATAGACCGAAAGTGAAGGGCTGGAAACAAATTTTCCAAGCAAACAGACAGGAAAAAAAGTCGGGGTAGAAATACTCCTATAAGACAAAATATGCTTCAAAAAAAGGGGGCCATAAAGAGAGACCCAGAAGGTCACTTCATAATACTCAAAGGAAGAACCATTAAGAAAACACAAACATTGTAAATATATATGTAACCAATATAGGAGCACCCAAATATATAAAGAAAATTTTAAAGGACTTTAAGAAAGATATTGCCAGCAACACAACTATACTAGGGGATTTTAACACCCCACTGTAAAAATGGACAGACTTCTCAAGCAAAATATTAACAAAGATGTTGTGGCATTGAACAATACCCTAAATGAAATGGATTTAACAGATATATATATAGAGAGAGCCTTTCATCCCAAAGAAACTAAATACACATTCTTTGCAAATGCACATGGAACATTTTCAAAGATAGACCATATGATAAGGCAAAAAAAAAAAACCCCTCAACAAATACAAGAAAATTGAATCATATCAAGCATTTTCTATGACCACAAGGGACTAAAATTATAAATCAACCTCAAGGAAAAAACACTCGCAGTCATGCAGATTGAATGGCATGCTATTAAACAATGAATGGTTCAAGAATGAAATTAGGGAGAAAATAATCAAACAGTTTCTGGAAACAAATGAAAATGAACTCTCAATAATCCAAAACTTATGGGACACAGTGAAGGCAGTCCTGAGAGGGAAGTTCATAACAATTCAGGCCTACCTAAATAAGATAGAAACATTTCAAATAAACATCCTAACCCAATGCCTACAATAGCTTGAGGAATAACAACAAAGACAGCCCAGAGCAAGTAGAAGGAAGGAAATAACCAAGGTCAGAGAAGAATTCAATGACACAGAGACTAAAAGAACAATTCTAAGAATCAATGAATCCAGGACCTGGTTCTTTGAAAAGATAAACAAAATAGACAAGCCTTTAAGCAGGTTCCTCAAGAAAAAGAGATAGGACCCAAAATAAACACAATCAGAAATGAAATAGAAATGATTACAACTGATATCACCAAAATACAAAGGATTGTAAGAAACTACTACGAAGAACTGTACACCAAGGAATTTGAAAACCTAGGTGAAATTGACAAATTTCTAGAAAAATATAATCTTCAAATCTGAAAGAAGAAGGAGCAGAAAGCCTGAAGAGACCAATAACAGCAGACAAAATTGAAGCAGTAATCAAAACATTCCAAACACAGAAAAGCCCCAGACCAGATGGTTTCACAGGAGAATTCTACAGAGCATTTAAAGAAGAGCTAACCCCTATCATTCACAGACTACTCAAAAAAATCCAAAATGATGGAAGACTCTCAAACTTTTTTTATGAAGCCAGCATCATCCTAATCCCAAACCCAGATAAAGACATAACAAAGACAGAAAATTTCAGGACAATATAGCTGATGAACATAAACGTTAAAACTCTCAGCAGAATATTGGAAAACCACATATAACAATACATTAAAAATATCAAACACCATGACCAAGAGAGATTCATCCCAGGGATACAAGGATGGTACAATATTTGCAAATCAATACAAGTAATACACCACATAAACAAAAGCAAAGACAAAAATCACATGACCATATCAAGAAATGTGCAAAAACAATGATAAGGTACAGCACCCATTTATGATAAAAACACTCAGCAAAGTGGGAATAGAGAAAGCATTCCTCAACATAATAAGGGCCATGTATGAGACACTGACAGCCAACATCATACTCAATGGGCAAAAATTAAAAGCTTTCCCATTGAGATCAGAAATAAGACAAGGTTGACCACTTTCACCACTTCTATTCAACATAATATTGGAAGTATTAGAAGAAAACAAAAGGAAATAAAAGGCATCCAAATTGGAAAGGAGAAAGAAAACTGTCATTGTTTGCAGATGATATGATAGTGTACATGGAAAATCCTATAGACTCCACCAAAAAACTGCTCGACCTAGTAAATGAATTTGGCAAAGCAGGGAGATATAAAGTCAATATCCAGAAATCAAAGGCATTTTGTATATCAACAATGAAACTTCAGAAGCAGAAATCAGGAAAAATGATCTCATTTGATACAGCAACAAGAAAAATAAAGTACCTAGGAATAAATCTAACTAAGGACCTATTCTCTGTTGTGGTGTCATGGGGACAGCGTCTCCCAGTTTGTTTTCATCCCTCCTGCTACAGTTCTGTCTGGACCACCCTCTGCTTCTGTCCCCACTCCCTTTTATATACATATATGATGCTCTGAACAGAAATAAATTATTTGTACAAGCCAAAAAAATCTAACTAAGGAGGTAGAAGATATATACTCAGGAAACTACACAACAGTGAAGAAAGAAATTAAGGAAGACACAAACAAATGGAAACATATCGTGTTCTTGGATCGGAAAAATTAACATCATCAAAATTTCCATACTACCCAGAGCAATTTATAGATTCAATGCAATATCTATTAAAGTACCAATGGCATATTTCACAGACATAGAACAAACACTTCAAAAATTGATATGGAACCATAAATGACCCTGAATAGCTGCTGCAACTTTGAGAAAGAAGAGCAAAGTAGGAAGGGTCACAATACTCGAATCCAAACTGTATTACATGGCCACTATAATCCAAACAGCCTGGTATTGGCATGAAAACAGACAGACCAATGGAACAGAACAGAGAGCCCAGAAATAAACCCAAGTCTCTATATTTAATTAGTTTTCAACAAAAGAGGTTGCAGTATAAAATGGAGTAAAAATAGGCTCTTTAAGAAATGGCATAGAGAGCTAGACAGCTACATGCAAAAAATTGAAATTTGAGTGCCAACTTACACCATACACAAAAATAAATTCAAGGTGGATAAAAGACTTAAATATAAGCTGTGATGCCATTAAAGTCCTAGGGGAGAACATAGGTAGGAAAATCTCAGATATTTCATGCAGCAATATTTTTACTGATATGTCCCCTAGAGCAAGGAATATAAAGGAAAGAATAAACAAATGGGATCTCATGAAAATAAAAAGCTTCTGCATGCCTAAAGTAAACAGTATTAAAATGAAAATAGAATCAAACATATAGGAAAACATATTTGCCAATAATACCTCAGACAAGGATTTGATCTCCAAAATGTTAAAGAACTTGCACAATTCCACTCTAAGAAGACAAACAACCCAATTTAAAAATGGGCAAAAGACTTGAACAGACACTTTTTCAAGGAGGACATTCAGAGGGTCCAGAGACATATGAAAAGATGCTCAGTATCACTAGCTATAGAGAGATGCAAGTTAAAACCACAATGAGATACCACTTCACACTGTTCAGAATGGCCATCATAAACGAAGCAACAAACAAGTGTTGGAGAGGTTGTGGAGAAAATGGAACCCTAGTTCACTGTTGGTGGGATTGCAGACTGGTATAACTACTGTGAAAAACAGTATGGAATTTCCTCAGAAAACTAAAAATAGATTTGCCTTTTGACCCAGCAACTCCACTGCTAGGAGTATACCCTAGCAACCCTGAAACACCAATCCAAAGAGCCTATGCACCCCAATGTGCATAGCAGCACAATTTACAATAACCAAGAAATGGAAGCAACCTAGGTACCCATCAGTAAATGAATGGATCCAAAAACTATGGTACATTTACACAATGGAATTCTATGGAGCAGAAAGAAAGAAGGAGCTCCTACCCTCTGCAACAGCATGGATGGAACTGGAAAGCATTATGCTAAGTGAAATAAGCCAGGAGGTGAAAGACAAATACCATATGATCTCACCTTTAAGAGGAACCTAATCAACTAAATAACAAATAAGCAAAATATAACCAAAGACACTGAAATTGAGAACTGACTGATAGGGACAGAGGGGAGAGAGGAGGAAATTTCAGGGGAAAAGTGTGAAAGTTTTGCAGGAACAATTATAGAGCATACATAGACAATAACTGGGCGGGGGTGGAAATGGGAGGGAGGTTGGAAGTGTTGGGGGTTTGGGCTCGGGTGGGGGAAAAAGGCAGAAAACGGTACCTAAACAACAATAAAAAATAAAATAATGAAGTAAAAGAAAAAGAACTTAAAATAAACAGAAAACACTGGTAATCAGAATGTTCACAGAAGTTATTTAATATGGCCATAAAATAATGGGAGAAGTGAAGTCTGTACAAAGAGAAATAGAAAAAATATACACGGAACCATCATTGAAGGGAAGGAAACTGAAACTCAAATCTATGAATTAGATCAGAAGGAAGAAATAAACAATTCAACTAGAACAGAATGAAACAACAAGAATTCAAAAAAAACAAGGACAGGCTTAGGAACCTCTGAGACAATATTGAATGTTGCACCATAAGAACCATAGGGGTGCCATGAGAAGAGGAAGATCAAGAAATTGAACATTTATTTGAATACATAATGAAGGAAAACGTTCCCCATCTGGCAAAGGAAATAGGTGTGCAAGTCCAAAAAGCTCAGAGTCCCAAAGAAATTGGACCCAAGGAAACACACAACAAGACACATCATAATTAAATCACCCAAGATGAAAGATAGAGAATGTTAAAAGTAGCGAGAGAAATGGAGAGAATTACCTACAAAAGAGTGTCCATAAGACTATCGGCTGATTCCTCAAAAGAAGCCTTACAGGAAAGAAGGAGCTGGAAAGAAGTATTCAAAGTCATGAAAGGCAAGTACCTACATCCAAGATGACTTTATCCAGCAAAGCTATCATTTAGAATGGAAGGGCAGATAAAGTGCTTCCAAGCTAAGGTCGAGTTAAAATAGTTCATCATCACCAAGACCTTATTATGTGAAATGTGAAAAAGAAGATAAAAATCACATGAACAAGTATAAAAGACACATGGACAATAACTAAGGGTGGGGGTGGAAAGGGGGAGGGAGGCGGGGAGCATGGGGTGGGGGGCAGGCAGGGTTGGGAATATAAGACAGAAACCTGTACTTGAACAAGAATTAAATAAAAATTATATTTAAAAAATTATTAACAGTAAAAAATATAACAAACTCACAACTATCAGCAACTAAACTTAAAAAGATGAAAACAAACAAAAACAAGGCAAACAGCTAGAACAGAAGCACAATTATAGAAATGGAGAGCGCATGGAGGTTTATCAGTGGGAGGTGTTGGGGGAGAGTGGGGGAAAAGTTACAGGGAATAAGAAGCATAAATGGTAGGAACAAAACAGATGGGGGGATGTAGGTACAAAATAGATAGGGGGGATAAAAATAAGAAATGGAGATTCCAAATAATTTATATGTATGACCTATGGACATGAACTTAGTGAGGGGGAAATGCTGGAGGGAGGGGGCTGTAGAGTGGGAAGGGATAAAGGGGAGAATAAAATGGAACTACTTTA
This sequence comes from Sturnira hondurensis, assembly GCF_014824575.4. Taxonomy (NCBI): domain Eukaryota; kingdom Metazoa; phylum Chordata; class Mammalia; order Chiroptera; family Phyllostomidae; genus Sturnira; species Sturnira hondurensis. Next base: position 61,294 of record NW_028089495.1, read on the forward strand.
ATAGCATAATCAATAAAATATACTTTAAATAAAAAAAACAACTAAGAAAAATTAAAAGACAATTCAACTTAAAAGTTTCAAAGATCTGAATGGATGTTTCTCCCAAGGACAAATGCAAATGTCCAATAAGTATATAAAAATATGTTTAACATCATTATTTATTACAGAACTGGAAATTTTTTAAAAAAGAAGAAAACACCATTTCACAAACACTATGATGGGTGTAATCCAAAATGGAAACAAAAACATGTATTGTCAAGGATAAAGAAAAATAGAAACCCTCATCCACTCCTGCTAAGAATGTAAAGAGGAGCAGCTGGTTTGAAATTGACAACATATGTCCATGTTAAAACTTGTCCATAAATATCCATACGAGCATTATTCAGGATATTCAAGAATATCCATCAATTGACGAATGGATAAACAAAATAAAGTATGAACATACAATAATATTATTGAGCCATATAAGGTAATAAGGCACTGGTACATATTATTCTAAGTGAAAGAAGTCAGACCATAGTTACATGTTATATAATTCCATTTATATAAAATGTCTAGAACAGGCAAATCCATAGAGACAGAAAGTAGACTAGAGTTTCCCAGGGGTTAGGGGGAAAGAAGAATGAGGGGTGACTGCTAAAAAATTCAAGGTTTATTTTGGTAGTGATAAAATATTATGGAATTAGATAATGGTGATGGTTGTACAATTTTGTGAATATACAAGAAACCATTCAATCATATTTAAAAAGGGGGGATTTATGTATGTTAATTATATCTCATATTTTTAAAACAAGCATTGCAAAGAAAGTGAATTCATAATTTAATGTTTTCAATCCCCAGATGATCTCTCCAGTAAATAATACTTAATATTTAAGGAAAAATAGTAATTTCAAAAGAGGAGAAAAACTCTCTTCTAGTAACTAGAAAATAAAAGACACTTCCCAGTGGTTTTATGAGGGCAGGACATACTTGTTACTAAAATCTATAGGTTCATTATTTAAAAATTTAATTATAGGTAAAATTCTGTTATGAATAAAAATAAAAAAACTAAACAAACATTTTCAAATGATATTCATCAACATGTAAAAAGGATTAAAAGTGACAAATAAGTTAGTTTTTAAAGGAACGCACCTGTTGTTTTAACATTCAAAAATCAATTAAATCCATGGCATTAACAAGAAATAAAGGGGAAAAACACTACACGACTATCTCAATGGGTGTAGATAAATTATTTGATAAAATTTAACATTCAAAGGAACAGATAGAAACTTTCTTAACCTGTTACAAGGTTAAAACCAAATGAAAACCAAATGAAAAAGATTCCAAACACATGCAAAAAACCCTATTTGACAATCAACATAATTAATTATGTATTATTAAACAATTCCCCCCTAAGATTAAGTATGAGGCAAGGAGGATTCAAGAAAGTGGAGGAGTAAGCGGAAGCTACACTAACCACCTCCCAGGACCAATCTGGAATTACAGCTGAATTGTAGAGAAATCATCCTGAATAATCAACAAAACACTAGCCAGAGAGAAGTCTTATAACCAAGGACAGACCAAAGGAACCACTTCACCACAACTAGGCTGGTGGGGAGGGTGGAGGAGACACAAGAAGGTTGGCTTGGCTCCCACAGGTAGCAGCTGAAGTTCTGGAGGGATATTTCAGCAGCTGGGGTGCTCAACCTCAGAAGTGTGGGGTCTAAGCCCCAAGTTGGTATCCCTAGCCCACAGCAACAGATCCTGAAAGGAATTCAGATAACCTTCAGGTGTGAAAAGTAGCAGGGCTTCCGTCTGCCAGGGAGAGACAGATGGAGATGAAGAGAGACTCTTAAAGAGCCAGTGCTCAAAATTTCATTTTCAGCCACTTATCCTCGGCTCTAGAAGAGGGAGGGCAGGGTGGATTAGAGATGCTGGAGGAGAATCTGGGCTTGGTGGCTCTGGGAAGAGAACTAAAGGAACAGCCACCAGGATCCCTGTGCTGAGTCATTTCCCATACAGCAGGAGCCATCTTTCTCAGGCAGCACACTCCTCTCCAAGTGATATGAACCTGAGGGGAAGCAAAACCCCACTAGCAAGAATTACTCTGCCCCACCCTGTGATGCTTAAGCCCAGAGACTGATTACAGTTTATTAGATTAACAACCAATCACTTTAATGACTGATTAGATTAGAGGCTAAAGCTAAAAATACAAAGAAGCAGCCAAAATGGGAAAACAAAGAAACAAATGAAATAACAAGAGATTTCTCTGGAAGAACTAGATGAAATAGAGTCCAGCAATTTATCAGATAAACAGTTTAGTGAAAGGATCATAGGGACTATGAAATCCTTGTGATCCTTACTCATCAGACTGTAAAGTTTTTGCACAGCAAAGGAAATCATCAACAAAATAAAAATGCAACCCACAGAATAGGAGAACATATATGCAGATCTATCTCATAAGGGTTTAATATCCAAAATTTATAAAGAACTTACAAAACTCAGCACCAAAGAAACAACCCAATTTAAAAATGGGCAAAAGACCTGAATAGACACTTCTCCAAAGTGGACATACAGATGGCAAATAGACATATGAAAAGATGCTCAATGTCACTAATTGTCAGTAAAATGCAACTTAAAACCATACTGCAATACCATCTCACACCTGTGAGAAAAGCTATCATCATCAAATCAACAAACAGCAAGTGCTGGCAAGGATGTGCAGAAAGGGGTACCCTTTTGCACTGTTGGTGGGAAGGCAGACTGGTGCAGCGACTGCGGAAAATAGTATGGAGATACCTCAAAAAATTAAAAATGTATGTGCCTTTTGACCCATTGATCCCACTTCTGATAATATATCCAAAGGAACCCAAAACATTAATTTGAAAGAACATAAACACCGCTATGTTCATTGCAGCATTATTTATAATTACCAAGATATGGGAGAAACCCAAGTGCCCATCAATAGATGACGGGATAAAACAACTATGGGACATTTACACAATGGAATACTACTTGGCCCTAAAAGCAGAAAATTTTACCTTTTGGGAAAGTATGGGTGAGCCTGGAGAACATTATACTAAATGAAGCCAGTCAGAGAAAGCCAGTTAGAGAGACAAATATCATATGATTTCATTCATATATGGAATCTAATGAACTGAACTAATAAGCAAAACAGAGATATAGATGGAGAGCAGATCACAGCTAGTAGGGGGGAGGTGATAGGATACAGGGACTGGGCAAAAGGAAAAAGGATGCATGGACATAAACAACAGTGTGGGGATTACTAGGGGGGAGGAGGTATAAGAGGGCTAAATGGTAACAGAGAAAATATAATAAAGATTAAATTAAAAACAAAAATTATTAAAAAATAGAATGAGGCAAGGTTACCCAGTGATTAATTCTAATATGTACTACAGATTCTCATTAGTGAGATAAGGCAAATTTAAAAATACTGAATTAGCAGGCTTATAAAGGAAGAAACAAGTTTTTCATTATTTATAAACACAAGATTGTGCCCTTGTAATGCACTTAGGAAAAATAGTTTATATTAATTGAATACTAATATGGTTAACAACTCTGGTCCCTTACCTCATAGCATAGATAAAGTTTAATTTTATATAGATCTTACATTAAAACATGAAAATTAGAAAAATAAATGAGAATATACTCAATGCCTTTGAGGTAGAAAAATATTTTAATGGGACACCAAAAAAACATAAGCCATAAAATTTTAATAAATTGGATTTTATTGAAATTAAGTACTTCTGCCAACAAAAGGCACCACTAAGAGTTGAAAAATCAAGCCACAGGAGATTTATCTAACCAACAAATAATTCTTATTGAGAAAATATAAAGAATTTCACAAATGATAAGAAAATGCAGATAGCCCAATTAAAAATAAATGAAGAAAAGGCTAAAAAGTCACTTTGCAAAATATGATATTCAAAAGGCCAATAAGCAACCTCATGGTGCATGAGGGAAATGCAAACTAAAACCACAATTAGGTACTACATAATCACTAGAAGAGCTAAACGAATAGACTAACAATACCAAGTTTCAGCAAGGTTATAGAGAAGTTGAAACTCTCACATAGTGCCGGTGGGAGTATAAATTGGTATAAACTCTTTGAAAAGCTTTTTGGTGGTATGTACTAAAGCTAAACACCTGCATAACCAGTAACTGAACTCCTAAGTATATACCCAATAGAAATGTGCACATATTGTATATCAAAACTAATTTATAAGAGGCCATAGTGGCATATATAATAGCTAAAAATGGGAAACAATTCAATTATCCATCTACTGTAGGTTGGGTAAATAAATTGTAATACAGGAATACAGTGTAAAACAGAATGAACCACTACTACACAGAACACCATGAATCTTAAAAGCATAACACTGAGTCAATACCAAGAAGTGTACTCATACATTATATTGCTCCAGACATGTGACAAAGACAGTTTTTATCACCCTGTGAGATTGATTGTGTGCATTTCTTCTCAAGTTCATGTTTAATAATAATATTCTTCTTGATAGCTTAAAATTAGCCATGGTGGGAGTATTTATACCACAGAAATTGTCAAATGTTTCAAATTAGGGTTCCTCCTTTCCCCACCCATAAGAGCTGATTGTTAGATACTTACTAGTATATCAATTTATTACCCCCAAAGAGGAACACTATTCTACAGTGATATAATTCAGAGAAGTGGTTACTTACAGGGGAAAACAATAACGGATAGGGCACTGTAGAGGTTTCTTTGGGGCTGGAAAAGTTTTTTATTTTATTTTATTTATTTATGTATCTTTAGAGGGGAAGGAGAGAGGGAGAGAAACATCAATGTATGGTTGCCTTTTGTGCATCCCCTGCTGGGAGTTGGCCTGCAGGGAACCAGCCTGCAACCAAGGCATGTGCCCTGACTGGGAATCGAACCGCGATCCTCTGGTTCGCAGGCCTGTGCTCAATCCACTGAGCTACACCAGCCAGGGCTGGAAAAGTTTTATTTTATGTGTTGATCTAATTGCTGGTAATTTACAATAGACAAGTGCTGGAAGCAACCTAGGTACCCATCAGTAAATGAGTAGATCCAAAAACTGTGGTACATTTACACAATGGAATTCTATGCTGCAGAAAGGAAGAAGGAACTACTACCCTTTGCAACATCATGGATGGAACTGGAAAGCATTATGCTGAGTGAAATAAGCCAGGTGGTGAAAGACAAATACCATATGATCTCACCTTTAACAGGAACCTAAACAATGAAACAAACAAGCAAGGAAAATATAACCAAAGATACTGAAATACAGAACAGGCTGACAGGGACCAGAGGAGAGAGGGGAGGGAATTTCAGGGGAAAAGGGGAAGGGTTTACAGGAACAAGTATAAAGGACATATGGACAACAACTAAGGGGGGTGGAAATGGGAGGGAGGTGGGGAGCACTGGGGGGTGAGCTGGGATGGGAGTAAAAGACAGAAAACTATACTTGAACAACAATTTTAAAAATTAATTTAAAAATAATGATATAATTGTTGGTGACACAGATGTATTCATGTCTTGAAAGTCATCAAGCACCTTAAATTAGTGCACTTCACTATGTGTATATTATAAAAATATTTTAAAATAAACACATTAAAATTCCCCAATGCAAATCTTTTTATATTTCTTATTTCTTTTAATGCATTTACTATCTCTTCAGTACTTCTAACAATAAAAACTTAGGGACTTTTTTACTTCCCATCCTCCCTTTTCTTTTTACTTCTTATCCTAACAATAATTTGTTAAATACTATTATTTTCACCTCTGTATTTCCTTTTCATATCTTTCTTATTATTACCTTTTCTACTTCCAAAACACTGGTACAGGCTTACAGGACTTTGTGCATAAGCAATTATAATCATTCTTTTTTTTTAATTTTTATTTTTATTTAATTCTTGTTCAAGTACAGTTTTCTGTCTTATATTCTCATTCTTAAAATCATCTTGCTTATTCTCTTCCCTCTTGGCCTTATCGTACTCACTATTGGTAGAACAATCTATTACTCTACTGCTCTAAAAATTTTGTCAGTATAAAGTAGGTAAATATCAGCTATTTGCATGGTGTTCAAGGTTCATCTCTCAATATTCCCTGTCACCCAACCAACATTACACTTAATTAAAATGGTTGCTAATCCTTAAATGTATCCTTTTTTTTATGTCTTTACCATGTAGCCACCTTTCTTACATCTCTGTCTATAAAACTGGCTAACCTTCAAAATACAAATAAGTTCTTAATTTCATTCAGGACATGGTCATAGCACTTGGTAAATGCTCAATATATACCAAGTTGACTATCTCACAAATAACAAACCACAGGACCCTATCTTCTCCTCTTGGAAAAAATCCTTTACAGTATAGGTGGATCTGGAATTCTTCCTTAAGTTTAAGGATTCAAGTTTTATTTGACAACTCTAGTAAGGCAGATGATGGAGGATAAGCTTCTGTCATTAGAGAAAGTGAAGTAATCATTATATTTCATAGTATGTGAAGCAACTCAGAATCACAGCCAGGTAGCATAAAGTTTTTCCATCCAGATGAGTACTCGTATAATAAGCTACCAAATTTATAAATTTAGAAAAGATCCAGGACACCCTTAAGTGACACACACACTATTCATTTCCAAATATGTTAACCATATTTAAGAACCATAGCTCTGAAAAAATGAGGAAACCATTTCCAGAGAATATGTATCAGAGAATATCAACAAATATCAGACACTGCAAATTTAATGAAATTCTGACACATATAACTCAATGCCACAATATAATAGTTTTAACTTGGAGTAATGTTTAAAAAGACTAATATTCTATTTAGCACAAATCATCACTCATCTCTAAGGAGAGAAGCACAGATGTCCAGCCATTAGCACAATAGAATAATTGCTTCAAGATTATATGACAGTGACCAGATGGGGAGGGAATGGAATTCCAGGGGAAAAGGGTGAAGGGCTTGCAGGAACAAGTATAAAGGACACATGGACAATAACAAGGGGGGAGTGAAAACTGGAGGGAGGTGGGGAGGGCTGGGGGGCTGGGCACATGGACAATAACAAGGGGGGATGGGAAAAAAGGCAGAAAACTGTACTTGAACAATTAAAATTAAAAATTTTAATTAAAAAAGATTTATGTAACATTGGTGATTTTTAAAATTCTATTCAGCCTAACATATTTCAATTTGGAGTAGGGCCAGAGGATTCTTTGCTAGCAGTACATTTTTTTGACAAGAATCAAAAGATTAATCCAAAAACAGAGATATTTCACCTAGATTTACCAATTATTGATATTTTCTACCTTGCTTCATTAACATTCAACTTGACTGTAAGTGGAAAACAAAACCAAAACAAATTTAAAACTAATTATAAGTATGTGCCAATGATATGACAACATAAACAACTCTGGAATTTTCTGAAGACACATGATCATCAGAGATACATGGCAGGAAATAGCTTTGAGCTTATACATTTTTAATGTATTCAGTAAATTGTCAGGTTTAAAAATACAGGTTAGGACATATGCTGATTTCTTCTTCCAGCTCAGTACAGATTCATATACAATTAATGATGCAGCACAGTGGGAAACAAATGAAATGAACAAAAACAACATAAACTACACAATTTTTTATTTATATCCCAGATTGTCCCTTAAAGGTTTAGGGTTGCTTTCAAAAAGAGATGCTACACAAAAGGATACAAATGAACACTTGACAGGATTGGTATGATAGGAAAAAACAGCAGAAGTAACATTGGAATTGCAGGGCATAGGGTCCTATAAGGTTACAACAACTTGGCTGTTTGCTTTCTAGTGGCTAAACAAAAAGTAAACATGATATTGAGCATGACTCACAGTACCTATAAGACACAAAAAGTGAAGTTTTTCCTACGCAGCTTGCTTGTTTGTGATACATAACTCTGGGAGCAGTTTTTTTTTCTGTGGGTCCTGACAGAGAGGATATGGTGGGAAGGAGTGGAAGAAGTTATTGAATATGCTTTATGGTAAGCTATGACAATAATTTTCATTTGGTTTCTGCCAATTCCTTCAGGCCCAGTCAATGGTCTAATGTCCAACTATCATATCATTCTGTAAAAGCAGTTTTTTAACTGAATGGTTATTTGGCATTCAATAAAGCAATCCAGATCTCCAGTTCTGATCATTTTACAGCTTGACCCTAGGTAATATTCATAAAATCCAGAGCAGACACAGACCAGGGTATATGAATAGATTAGGTTGGAGAAAGGGGAAGGGGAGATGGAAAGTTCATGAATGAGGTGCAAAGATCTTCTTGGCAAAATCATTGATTTCATGTCAAATTTTATGTTGAAACATTCTCACTCCCCCAAAAAGTAAAATGCAAAAAATGCTGCCTTAACCAGTCAGGTAACCTATACTCTTCACTGTCTTCATAATAACATGTCAAGTAGAATACTTTATAGGAATTTAGGAAAACATATCTTGCAATGATAGTTTATTGCATCTATATTTATATACAATGGGCCAAGCTAAAGTTGGAGATTTTCTTAAGGAAAATATGACAACCATATTATCTTTTGTCTTGACCTTTTTAAATATGATGGAACAAAGAGACCTGGTACAGAGGTTCCTGTCAATGAATGCAGAAAGCTAAATAAACTACCAAAGAATATTGTTTTTCTCCTTTCTGGATATATTCTGCACTATGTGGGTATTTTTAATAAGAAAGTTTTAGTCTAAACCTTCTAATATCTCCCCACTCCTTAAATGTGATCTGTATACTTTATCTTAAAGTACACTATCACATCAGTTACCATATATGTGCATTCATTTATTTAATAAATATTTGTGGAATGCCCATTATATTCTAGGAACTATTCTGGATACTGAGAGATGTTAGTGAACAAACTGGTCAAAACTACTGCCTTATATTCAGGTTAGGAAGAAAAGCATTAATAAATATATGTCTGATGATAAATATGATGAAGAAAAATAAATCTGGTAAGAGAGATGGATAGAGATAATAGATGAATAGCAGTCAAGCTCTTTCATATGATTAAGGAAAGTCTTGCCTAATAAGGCAAATCTGAGCAGAGATCTAAAGGAAGCAAGGAAGTAAGGTATATGGATATTATGAAGAAAAGTGATCCAGGAGAGAAAACAGTAAGTGAAAAGTACCTGAAGCAGAAGTGTTCTTGGTCTACTCAAGGGCTCACAAGAAGGCAATGGTGGATGGAGCAGAGAGAATGAAGGGTAGTATGATAGGAGCTGAGATCTGGGAGGTATCTACGGAGAGAGCTTGCAGTGCTTTGTAGGCCATGGCCAGGACTTTGATTTTATGGTAAGGGAAATAAGTTTGAGGCATGTTTTCACTGAGGTTCTGGAGGGAAATGCATGGTACAGTTAAATAAGGTTTATTTTAGGAGAAGTATAATAAAGGGACTATTTATAAAGTATACATGTAGGGAAAACAAAAAAAAAGTAGTGCTAACCTTTAACCCTAGGGTAAAATCTGATGGAATTTTTTATAAGTCTGATTGTCATGGTAAGGAAAAATACAGGGGCTCTGTAGGACTGTGAAAAGGGCTCTGGAAAGGAATGAAATCTTTCTGAAAGATGCAGCCAATACTCAGCTAGCCTCCAGGTAAGGAATCTGGAGAATAAATACTCCAACCTTTCTCTTTTCTGTTTATTCTCCTGTTGTTACTCCCATATGTCTAAACCCCAAAAGAAACCAGAGAACAAACAAGCCTTTTAACACATCCCATAGAGTTCAGCTCTCCACAGCAGAGAGCAGGGTACAGAAGGGTAGAGAATAGATTGGGAGGAGTAAATGGAAGATATCCAAAACAACCAAGAGAAAATGTTAAGCTGGGTATTGGCTGAATACATATCTTTTTTAAAATAATATTTTGTTAATTATACTATTACAGTTGTCCTCATTTTCCTCTTTGACCTCCTCCACCCAGCACCCCAACTCCCTCAGGCAATTCCTCCACCTTTGTTCATGTCCACGGGTCATGTGTATAAGTTATTTGGCTACTACATTCCCTATACTTTAGTTTACACCCCCATGGCTCTTCTATAAGTACCTAGTTGTACTTCTTAATCCCTTTACCTCTCACCCATTCCCTGACACAATCCCTCCTATCTGGCAACCATCAAAACACTCTCTGTGTCCATAATTCTATCTCTATTCTACTTGTTTGCGTAATTTGTTTTTTTTTAATTCAATTGTTGATAGATTTCTTTTTTTTAAATATAATTTTTATTTAATTCTTGTTCGAGTACAGGTTTCTGTCTTATATTCCCAGCCCTGCCCGCCCCCCATCCAGTGCTCCCCACCTCCCTCCCATTTCCACCCCCCACCCTTAGTTATTGTCCATGTGTCCTTTATACTTGTTCATGTGAGTCCATCCTCTTTTCCCCTATGATTCTCTCCCTTCTCCCCTCCAGACCCTGTCAGCCTGTTCTGTATTTGAGTGTCATTGGTCGTATTTTGCTTGCTTGTTTGGTTTGTTTAGATTCCTGTTAACGGTGAGATCATATGATATTTGTCTTTCACCGCCTGGCTAATTTCGCTCAGCATAATGCTTTCCAGTTCCATCCATGATGTTGCAAAGGGTAGTAGTTCCTTCTTCCTTTCTGCAGCATAGAATTCCATTGTGTAAATGTACCATAGTTTTTTGATCCAGTCATTTACCGATGGGCATCTAGGCTGCTTCCAACTCTTGGCTATCGTAAATTGTGCTGCTATGAACATCGGGGTGCATAGGTTCTTTTGGATTGGTGTTTCAGGGTTCTTAGGATATACTCCCAAGAGTGGAATTGCTGGGTCAAAAGGTACGTTCATTTTTAGTTTTCTTAGAAAATTCCATACTGTTTTCCATAGTGGTTGTACCAGTCTGCAATCCCACCAACAGTGAACTAGAGTCCCCTTTTCCCCACAACCTCTCCAGCACTTGTTGTTTGTTTCTTTGTTTATGATAGCCAATCTGACTGGTGTTAAGTGGTATCTCATTGCGGTTTTAATTTGCATCTCTCTGATAGCTAGTGATATCGAGCATCTTTTCATGTGTCTCTGGATTCTCTGTATGTCCTCCTTGGAGAAATGTCTGTTCAAGTCCTCTGCCCATTTTTTGATTGGGTTGCTTGTCTTCTTTGAGTGGAGCCGAATGAGTTCTTTGTATATTTTGGAGATTAAACCCTTATCTGAGGTATCATTGGCAAATATGTTTTCCCAAGCTGTTGCTTCTCTTTGTATCTTGATACTGTTTTCCTTAGCCATGCAGAAGCTTTTAATTTTGATGAGATCCCATTTGTTTATTCTTTCCTTTATGTTCCTTGCTCTAGGGGACGTATCAGTAAAAATATTGCTGCGTAGAATATCTGAGATTTTCTTGCCAAGGCTCTCCTCTAGGGTTTTAATGGTTTCACGGCTTATATTTAAGTCTTTTATCCACCTTGAATTTATTTTGGTGTATGGTGTAAGTTGGTGCTCAAGTTTCATTTTTTTGCATGTAGCTGTCCAGTTCTCCCAACACCATTTGTTGAAAAGGCTGTCTTTACTCCATTTTATGTTATTGCCCCCTTTGTCGAATATTAATTGACTGTAGAGAGTTGGGTTTATTTCTGGGCTCTCTGTTCTATTCCATTGGTCTATGTGCCTGTTTTTGTGCCAGTACCAGGCTGTTTTGATTACAGTGGCCTTGTAATACAGTTTGATATCAGGTATTGTGATCCCTCCTACTTTGTTCTTCTTTCTCAAAATTGCAGCAGCTATTCGGGGTCTTTTCTGGTTCCATATAAATTTTTGAAGTGTTTGTTCTATGTCTGTGAAATACGCCATTGGTACTTTAATAGGTATTGCATTGAATCTGTAAATTGCTTTGGGTAGTATGGACATTTTGATGATGTTAATTCTTCCAATCCATGAACACGGTATATGTTTCCATTTATTTGTGTCTTCCTTGATTTCTTTCTTCAGTGTTGTGTAGTTTTCTGCATACAGGTCTTTTACCTCCTTGGTTAGGTTTATTCCCAGATATTTTATTTTTCTTTTTGCTATATCGAATGGGATTTTTTTCCTGATTTCTGCTTCTGCTGCTTCATTGTTGGTATACAAAAATGCCTTTGATTTCTGGATATTAACTTTGTATCCCGCTGTTATGCCAAATTCATTTATTAGTTCCAGCAGTTTTTTGGTAGAGGCTATAGGGTTTTCCATGTACACTATCATGTCATCTGCAAACAATGCCAGTTTTGTTTCCTCCTTTCCGATTTGGATGCCTTTTATTTCCTTTTCTTGTCTGATCGCTGCAGCTAGAACTTCTAATACTATATTGAATAGAAGTGGTGAAAGTGGGCAACCTTGTCTTGTACCTGATCTTAGTGGAAAAGCTTTTAGTTTTTGCCCATTGAGTATGATGTTGGCTGTAGGTCTTTCATATATGGCCTTTATTATATTGAGGAATGTTCCCTCTATTCCCACCTTGCTGAGTACCTTTATCATAAATGGGTGTTGTACCTTATCAAAAGCTTTTTCCGCATCTATTGATATGACCATGTGGTTTTTGTCTTTGCTTTTGTTTATTTCGTGTATTACATTTATTGATTTGCGTATATTGAACCATCCTTGCATCCCCGGGATGAATCCCACTTGGTCGTGGTGTATGATCTTTTTGATATATTGTTGGATGCGATTTGCCAATATTTTGTTGAGGATTTTAGCATCTATGTTCATCAGTGATATTGGTCTGTAATTTTCTTTCTTTGTTGTGTCTCTATCTGGCTTTGGGATTAGGGTGATGCTGGCTTCATAGAAAGAGTTGGGGAGTTTTCCCTCCTTTTGGATTTTTTGGAATAGTCTGTGAAGAATAGGGGTTAGCTCTTCCTTAAAAGCTTTGTAGAATTCTCCTGTGAAACCATCTGGCCCAGGGCTTTTGTGTGATGGGAGTTTTTTGATTACTTCTTCAATTTCATTTGCTGTTATTGGCCTGTTCAGGTTTTCTGCTTCTTTTTCATTGAGTTTTGGAAGATTATATTTTTCTAGAAATTTGTCCATTTCACCCAGGTTTTCAAATTTCTTGGCATACAGTTCCGCATAGTAATTTCTTACAATCCTTTCTATTTCTGTGGTATCAGTTGTAATCTCTCCTCTTTCATTTCTGATTGTGTTTATTTGTGTCCTCTCTCTTCTTTTCTTAATGAGCCTACTTAAAGGTTTGTCTATTTTGTTTATCTTTTCAAAAAACCAACTCCTGGATTCATTGATCTTTAGAATTGTGCTTTTAGTCTCTATGTCATTTAATTCTGCTTTGATCTTGGTTATTTCCTTCCTTCTACTTGCTCTGGGCTGTCTTTGTTGTTGTTCCTCGAGTTCTTGCAGGCGTTGGGTTAGGTTGTTTGTTTGAAATGTTTCTATCCTCTTTAGGTGAGCCTGTATCGCTATGAACTTCCCTCTCAGGACTGCCTTCACTGTGTCCCATAAATTTTGGGTTGTGGTGAGTTCATTTTCATTTGTTTCAAGGAGTTTTTTGATTTCCTCCCTAATTTCAATCTTGACCCATTCATTGTTCAATAGCCTACCATTCAGTCTCCATGATTTTGGGTGTTTTGGGTTTTTTCCTGTGGGGTTGGTTTCCAATTTCAGTCCCTTGTGATCAGAGAAGATGCTTGGTATGATTTCTATTTTCCTGAAGTTGTTGAGACTGGTTTTGTGTCCTATCATGTGATCTATCTTTGAAAATGTTCCATGTGCGTTTGAAAAGAAAGTGTATTTAGTTTCTTTGGGATGGATGGCTCTATATATATCAATTAGGTCCATTTCTTCTAGAGTGTCGTTTAATGCTGCTATATCTTTGTTGATATTTTGTTTGGAAGATCTGTCCATTTTTGACAGTGGGGTGTTAAAATCCCCTACTATAATTGTGTTGCTGTCAATATCTTTCTTGAGGTCCTCTAGGATTTTCTTTATATATTTGGGTGCTCCTGTGTTGGGTGCATATATATTTATGATGTTAATGTCTTCTTGGTGGATTCTTCCCTTGAGTATTATGAAGTGACCTTCTGGGTCTCTCTTTATAGCCTTTTTTTTGAAGTCTATTTTGTCTGATATGAGGATTGCTACCCCGGCTTTTTTTTCATGTCCATTTGCTTGGAAAATTTGTTTCCATCCTTTCACTTTCAGTCTGTGGTGGTCTTTTGTCCTCAGGTGAGTCTCTTGTAGGCAGCATATGTGTGGGTCATGCTTTCTTATCCATTCAGCTATTCTATGTCTCTTAATTGGTGCATTTAATCCATTTACGTTTAAAGTTATTATCGAAAGGTACTTATTCATTGCCATTTATGTACCTGTGTTCCTCTCTGTCTCTCTCTTTTCCTTCCTTTCCTTAAAGCAGCCCTTTTAGTAATTCTTGTAGAGCAGGTTTTGTGGAGGCGTATTCTTTTAGACTTCTTTTGTCTTGGAAGCTCTTTATTTGGCCTTCTATCTTGATTGAGAGCCTTGCTGGATAAAGCAGTCTCGGTTGTAGGCCTCTGTTTCTCATTACTTGGAATATTTCCTGCCATTCTTTTCTTGCTTGGAATGTTTCCGTTGAGAAGTCATTAGCCAACCTTATTGGGACCCCCTTGTATGTTACTTCCTTTTTCTCCCTTGCTGCCTTTAGGATTCTCTCTTTGTCCTGGAGTTTTGCCATTTTAATGATGATGTGTCTTGCAGTAGGCCTCTTTGGGTTCCACCTGCCTGGGACTCTCTGCGATTCCTGGATTCGTGTGACTTTCTCTCCCCTCATCTTAGGAAAATTTTCTGTTATTACTCTTTCAAGTAGGTTTTCTATCCCTTGTTCTTCTTCTTCCCCTTCTGGTATTCCTATTATTCGGATATTATTACGTTTCATATTGTCTTGTATTTCTCTTAGACTCTCCTCATTTTTTCTGATTCTCTTTTCCATTACCTCGTCTGTCTGGGAGATTCTTTCCACCTTGTCTTCGAGCTCGCTTATGCGGTCCTCCGCCTCATCAATCCTACTCTTCATACCTTCTACTGTGTTCTTCAATTCAGAAATTGTATTTTTCATTTCCTCTTGGCCTTTGCTGATGGCTTCTATTTCCTTTTTCATGCTGGTATAATTTGTGGAGAGTTCATTGTAGCTCCCCTGTAGTTTCTGGTAGTTCGTTGTAAGCTCTTTGAATTTCCTGATAACCAGTGCTTTGAATTCCACATCTGATAGTTGACTGGCCTCTATTTCATCTAACATTCTTTCTGTGGCTTCCTCCTTTTCTTTCATTTGGGGATTGTTTCTTTGTCTCCCCATTGTTTGTGCTGCTCTTCTTGTTTGCCTCAGCTTCTTAGATTGATCTGTTCTGGTACCCTGAGTTTATGGCGTGAACTCCTGTGGTAGGATACCTGTGGAATTCAATGGTGCAGTCTTCTGTAGGTATCTTGGTCTTCTCTGCTCCCACTACTCCTCCGGTTGGTGTCCAGAGAGTCAACCCGTTTGGTCTCACTAACTGCAGCAGCCTGAGGGGCTGTTATTGTGGCTCTTCTCGCGCCTTGGTACACTCAAGTGGTCTTGCCAGTACCCCCCAGGATCCAGACTGGCGCCTCTCACCCGCACCTTACTGAGAGCAGATTTTCTCCCAGGCTTCCCAGCCCTGGTCTGACATGAGGGTGCACGCTCCCATCCTGGCTTTCTTGTTCACGTAGGCTTGGGTGTGGACCTTTCCCTGTGTTGTGGCTGAATACACAGGGCAACTCACAATTCTCCCAAACCAACAGCAACAGCCTGACTCCCTGTGTTTCCCTGTCTGCAGCAACTGAGTCGAGGTGAAGCTGGTGACTGGCTCTCTTCCAGGGGCCCAGCCAGCAGCCAGAGACTCCCCGAATTTATTCCCCAGCCGGTGCAGGTCCTGTGCCACAGGGATCACCTGGGCGACTTTCAGTTCCCCAAGCCGAGGGTCGGCGCAGACCCCGCCCCACCGGAAAAGCACGGGCAACTGGCAGTTCCCCGAGTAGGCGGTAGACAGCCTGCTTGGGGCCCCTCGGGGCCGGGAAGGCACGCGAGACCCGAGGCTGATGAAGCTGGGGGGCCGGGAAGGCGCGAGCGGCTGACGGAGCCGCGACGGCACGGGTTGCCCGGGTGCCCGGAAGGCACGCGCCACCTGCAGTCAAGGAAACCGGGGGTCCCGGAAGGCGGGCGTGGCTGAAGGAGCAGGCGCTGGTGATCGCGTGGGCCACTCAGGGACGGGGAGGCTCGAGCGACTTGCAGCCGGTCAAGCCGAAGATCAATGCTTGACTCACAGTGTCTCCTAGTCTGCACCAGCTGAGCAGGGATGCAGCCGGTCTGCGCCCCCTGAGTAGGGGTGGAGCTCGCAACTGACCCACTTCTGGAGGCCCTGACAGCAGCCCGAGATTCCCCGGGACTGCTCGCAGGCAGGCACGGGCCCCTCGAAGCAGGGAGTGCTCTGGCAACTCTCAGTTCTCCCAAGCCAGCAACCTGACTCCACGGGTTATCGGAGCTTGCTTCTGAATGCTCACTCCTCTCTCTGCCACTACTGGAAGACCGATCTCTTATGGTGTTTTCCAATCGGCGCCCTGCCAGACAGGGGTGGTGCCGGTGACCAGTTCTCTCCCAGAGTCGGTGTTCGATAGATTTCTATTTTTGCCATTTTATTGTTCATAGCTTTGAACTTCTTTTTCTTAAATAAGTCCCTTTAACATTTCACATAGTAATGGTTTGGTGATGATGAAGTCCTTTAGTTCTTACTTGTTTGGGAAGTTCTTCATCTGCCCTTTGATTCTTAATGATAGCTTTGCTGGATAGAGCAATCTTGGCTGTACACCTCTGCTTTTCATGATGTTGAATATTTCTTATCAATCCCTTCTAGCCTGCAAATTTTCTTTTGAGAAATCAGGTGACAGTCTTATAGGAACTCCTCAATACATAACTAAGTTCTTTTCTCTTGCTGCTTTTAAGATCCTTTCATTACCTTTAATTTTGGGCATTTTAACTATGATGTGTCTTGCAGTGGGTCTCTTCACATTCATCTTGTATGGGACTCTGTGTGCTTCCTGGGCTTGTGTGTCTATTTCTTTCACCAATTTAGGAAAGTTTTCTTTCACTATTTTTTTTTCAGTTGGATTTCCAATTTCTTGCTCTTTCTCTTTTTCTGGCACTCCAATCATATGAGAGTTGGATTGCTTGAACTTATTCCAGACACTGTTTATATTATCCTTATTTTTTAATTCTCTTTTCCTTTTTATTGTTCTGATTGTTTGTTTTTGCTTCTTTATGTTTCAAATCATTGATATGATTCTCAGCTTCATCCACTTTACTGTTATTTCCCTGTAAACTGTTCTTCATTTCAATTAGTGTATCCTTTGTTTCTGAGTGGGTGTTTTTTTATGCTGAAGTCCTCACTAAGTTCCTTGAGCATCCTTATAACCAGTGTTCTGAACTCTGCATCTGATAGATTGCTTATCTCCATTTCATTTAATTCTTTTTCTGGAGTCTTAATCTGTTTTTTTCATTTGAGCCATGTTTCTTTGTCTCCTTATTTTGGCAGCCACCCTGTGTTTGTTTTTATATATTAGGTAGAGCTGCTTTGACTCTATGTCTTGGTAGTGCAGCCCAAAGTAGCAGGCCTCCTGTAGGGTCCAGTGCCACAGCCTCCCCTATTCCTCAAGCTGGGTACTGAAGATGTACCCTTCATGTGTGCTGAGTACACACTCCTCTTGTAGTTGAGCCTTGGTTGCTATTGGCAGGTCAATGGGAAGGATTAACCCAGGCAAGTCACCTGCAAGGGCTGGCTGTGACCACCAACCTCTCCCTTCTGTGGAGAATCAGCTTTGTAGGGGTAGGGTGGTAGTGCTCTGACATGGTCTGTAGCTGTCCACTGGGTGTATTGGCCCTGAGGTTTCCCAGGTGGTGCAGGCCAAGGTCAGCCTCCACCTGTGTTTTCTGGGAGCCACCTTGCCTGAGCTATAATGCAATCTAAGATGGCTTCTATTTGTGCTGGGCTTGGAGATTCCCAGGGGAAGCCAATCTGTGAATCTAGGCTGGCTGCTGCTAGTGCTGGGCCTGAGGCTCACTGAGGCCAGCTGTTGCTTGTTTGAGAGGATTTAGGAAATTGTGAAGCATGAGCCAAGACCAGCCACTCACATGAAAAAGCAGCTTGGGTGGGACTGAAAGCTGGGTGGGGTGGAGACTCTGGAGATCTTCAAGGTGAGTCAAACAGTGTTAGTCAGGGCAATGGAGTCTCAGGTATGGGACCCACTTACCAGTTCTGTGGGGGGATGGTTTAGGAAAGGGGCAATGTCCTCTGCTCACCTGGATGCCAGACACTTCAGATCCTCCCTTTATGCCACTGGTACCTTTCAAGCTGCTACCCTGGTGCTGGAACTCAGAAAGAATGAGTCTGAGTAGGTGAGGCTGTGTGTGGGTTATTTAATGGGACTGGTTGGGGCTCCAGTAATTTCTTCTGCCAACTCAATCCCCACTGGTTTTTACAACCAATTGTGAGGACTTATCTTCCTGGCACTGGATTCCCAGGCTAGGGGGCCTGGTATGGGGCTGGGACTCCTCACTCCCAAGATATCCCTTCTGAATATTTATCCACCACACATGGTTGAGGGACCAGCCCACTCTGCATCTGTGCCCTTCCTACCAGTTGCAATGGATGTGGTTTAATTCTATAGTTGTCAGACTTCCATTCAACTCAATTTCTGATGGGTGAGTGATGGTTGTTCTATATTTCAGTTGTAATTTTCATGTGGTTGTGTGAAAAGGCAAGCCATGCCTGCTTATTTCTCCATCTTGACCAGAAGTTCTCTGAATACATATCTTTTCAAAAGAAAGATGCCACAGTCAATGTAGGAAGATTTTGGTAAACTCCTGTGCCCTGGGACTGATGGAACTAATAATGTAATGTTGAGTAGAGGCAGAATTCAGAAATAGTGTTTCCATTAAACACTATTATTGACTATGGAACTATTGACATCTTTTTTTATATTAAGAAGGAGGTCATAGAATAATTGACAGTTATGCTATTCCCCAAAAGCATGGAGCTGTATTAAAAACCACTGCTATGCTTCAATACAAAAAGCTCCTGATTATACCAGCAAAGAAAATGTTGTCTTTTGTGAGCCCTTGTAAAAACTTCACCTTTTCATGTTGGATTATATACTTACAAAATGTCTTTGTCAACAACAACTAAAAAAATCTTTGTTACTTTATAGATTAATGAAGTTTATTTAGTGCTTTAGTAACACTTCTTAATGTGATTTTTTTAATTAAAAGGAACTTCACGCTAAACCCTGTTTTTTGTTTTATAAATAAACTCAATTTTCAAATAAAATCTAAAGCTTTAAAAATATGAAGATAGTACACAGAATTTCTATATACCCCCTACCCAATGTCTCTTATTATTAACTTCTTACGATACTGTGATACATTTGTCATAATTAATGAACTAGTATGATACATTATTATTAACTGAAGTCCATACTTTATTCAGATTTCCTTAGCTTTTACCTAGTGCCTTTTCTGTTCTTTGTTTATTATACTACCCAAGACGCCACATCACATTCAATGATCATGTCTCCTTAGGCTCCTCTTGGCAGTTACATTTATTAAGACTTTCCTTGTTTCTGATAACCTTCATAGTCTAAAGGAATACTGACCATGTGTTTTGTAGGATGTCTCTCAGTTTTGATTTGCCTGATGTTTTTCATGACTAGACTAGGGTTGCAGTATTTTGAGAAGAAGGCCACAAAGTGCTATTCTCATCACCTCATATTAAAGGTACATACTACTATCAACATGACTGATCACTGTTGATAACCATTTTGGTCAAGCACCTGAGGTAGAGTTTTTCAGATTTATTCACTGTAAAGATGAACTTTTATTTCCCCATTTCCACACTGCAACTCTGAGAATAAATGCATGCAGCCCATGCATAAGGTGTGGGGAGCTATGTTCTATCTGATTGAGAATAGAGTATCCACGTAAATTATTTGGACTTCTTTTGCACAGATTTGTCTATTCTCCCCATCTATTTATTTATTTAGTCAATAATTTATTAAACCAGTATGGATATAAATATTTATAACTAAGTATTGGGTTGGCCAGAAAGTCCATATGTTTTTCCTTGTAAAATAAAATATACATTTTTCATTTTCACCAATAGCTTTCTTTATTGATTTGGATATTTTGAGTATGGTGGCTATCTCCCATGTGGTATAACATTGATTATTCTCAATTAATATCCCAATTTGATTGCTGTCAACTTCAACTGATCTACCCAACCGTGGAGCATCATCCAGCGATAAATCTCCAGCACAAAACTTCACAAACAAGTTTTGACATGTTCAATCAGTCACAGCACCTTCTCCATACACTGCACATATTTTTTGCATTTCAATTGTGTTTCTACCTTTCTTGAAATAATAAAGCAAAACATGTCAAAAATGTTGTGCATTTTCTTCCATCTTCAATATTAAAGAGGCTACACAAAAATTTGGCAATTTTTTTCAGTTATTTTCAATGCACATTGATATGACAGCTGTCACAACACAGTCTAACAAAATTGTTTTGAATGAACTTAAAGACAACTAAGTGCTACTAGAGCAATCTTATGGGGAAAAAACCAAACTTTTTGGCCAACCCAATATTTAATTTTAAGGGTGCTATTGTAATTGGTGTTATTATTTTAATTTCTAACTCCAAATGGTCCTTCTTGGTGTACAGGAAAGCAACTGACTTTTAGATATTTACCTTGTGTCCTGTTGCCTTGGTATCCTCTCTTATTAGTTCTACCATTTATTTTTCTGGGGAGAAAGAAAGTGAATCTTTTACATAGACAGTCATGTCATTTTTTAATGCAGACCCTTTATTTCTTCCTTCCAAATCTACATACTTTTTATTTCCTTCTCTTCCTCCCAGCATCCTCAGGCTACCTTTTATTTTATTTTTTTTCTGTCTTATTGCACAGACTAGGACTTCTAATAGAACTTTGCATAGAAGTGGTGAGAGAAGACACTCCTGCTATGTTCCTGATCTTTGAGGGAAAGTGTCTCCATTCTCACTATTAAACATGACATTAGCTGTAGGGTGTTCTTTATCAAATTAAAGGAGTTTCCCCTCTAGCCTAGTTTCTGGTGTTTTTTTTTTTAAGGAATAGATGTGTTTTGTCAAATACTTATCTGCATTAATTGATATAATCGTGCTATATTTTTTATCCCATTGATGTTGTGGATTGCATCCATTGATTTTCAAATGTTGAACCAGTCTTATATACATGAAATAAATCCCACTTCCTCATTGTATATACTCTTTTCATACAATTTTGGTTTTGATTTGCTAATATTTTATTTTTGAGTCTATAGTCATAGAAGTTATTTGTGTGTAGTTTTCTCTTCTTGTAATGTTTTTATCTGGTTTTAGTATTAGTGTAATGCTGTCCTCATACAAGGATTTGGGAAATATATCCTTTGCTTTTATTTTCTGGAAGAGATTGTGGAGAATAGGTATAATTTCTCCCTTAACCTTAAAGGCCAGTGAAACCATCTGGGCCTGGCCTGGTTCTTTTTTTTTCTTACAGAGCTAATTTATTATTGATTCAACTTATATAATAGATATCTATTTCTTCTTGTGTGTTCTGATAGTTTTTCTCTTTCAAAGAATTGGTCCATTTATTGCAAATTATCAAATTGTGGACCTAAATTTGTTCATCATAGTCCCTTCATTATCCTTGTAATATCCATTGCAACAGTAGTGATGGTCCTTCCATTATTCATATTGGTAATTTGTGTTCTCTCTCTTTTTTCTTGGATAGCTTAGCTAGAGGTTTATCAATTTTATTGATTTTTCATAGAAGCAGCTTTTGATTTTGTGTACTGCTTTCCTGTTTCAAGTTTCATTGGTTTCTGTTATAATTTGCATTGTTTATTTTATCCTGCTTGCTTTAGGCTTAAATTGCTCTTCTATTTCTAGTTTTGTAGGAGAAATCTTACATTGCATGATTTAGAGCTTCTTTTATAATATATGCGTTTAATGCTATCACTTCACTCCAAACACGTTTTTTACTACATCTCACACATTTTGATAAGTTGTATTTTAATTTCATTTAGTTAAAAATATTTTCAAATTGGCCATGAGTCTTCACCTTTGACTTAAATATTATTAGAAGTGTATGGTTAATTTAAAAATATTTTTGAACTATGCAGCTCTCCTTCTGTTATTAATTTCCAGTTTAATTTCACTGTGGTCTAAGACATACATTCTATGATTTCTACCATTTTCAATTTGATTAAGTGTGTTTTATGAGGTGTTCTATAAGTGTCAACAGATGAATTTAATTGATAGTACTATTCAGCATTATCCTTACTGATATATATCCTTAGTGATTCTGTGCTTCTTAATCAATCAATTACTGAAATTGGAGTGTTATAGTCACATTTTTTTATTATTCCATTTACTACCATCATTTTTTACCTGACATATTTTGGCATTTTGTTGTTAGGTTCATACATATTAAGGATTATTATATCTTCTTGGAGAATTGACCTATTTATCATGTAATTTCTGTCTTTATCACTGATAATTTTTCTTGTTCTGAATATGCTTTATCTGAGATTAATATAGCTACCACTTTTTGTTTACCATACAAAATCATTTTTACTATAAATGAACATGATATGACAGCAACATATGAGAGAGCATGTACAGCTTGGTGGGTTTTTACAAAGCAGTTGGAGAGCACACTATTTGCTCAAATTACAAAGGAGAAGCATAATGTAACTCTAGCAAATCACAAAGAAACATCTTATGTTTAATGTAATAGGTAAGAATTGTACCCTTTGACTGCGTAAAGAAACATAGCCAAAGCAACAACAGTTGTGCTCCAAGAATGATACCAGCAATGAACGAATTACAGCAGGAAGTGTCAGAGAGTTCTTGGCAGAGACTCCTGGGTCCCTGCTCCAGTACCCATTTGCCCCTCCTAGTAGGGAATCCCAGATTTTTAGTGGCGCACATGGCTGAATGGAATAAAGACTTTATTTACAAGCCTCCTTCGTACCTCTGTGTGACGATTTGAGTCTGTGATGGCTAAAAACGTTGTGTACATCATCTGGAAAGCATTTTTTAAAGGGAGAGGGACACATCTCTCATGCTCTCTACATCTTTCTGATGACTGGAATGTTACAGCTACTTCCTGAATAGAAAATAAATAGAAAATAAAGCAAACACTATGAGTAGATCTCCAGTGATTATAGTCACTGTTCCATCATGGACTGTGCTCTCTCCCAAACTTATATTTAAAAATATAAGATTGTATTTTAGTAAGTTACTATTATTTCAGATTCAGTCACATTCAGTTATGCTCAATCTTACATATAATGATGACTACATTATAGTTATCACTGATTTTTTGGTGTTGCCATCAACATTGCAAGTCCTTCAGAGGTGTAAAATCTTTGCTATATTTTTTTTAATTTAATTCTTATTCAAGTACAGTTTTCTGTTTTATATTTCCAGCCCTGCCCCCCACCAGTGCTCCCCGCCTCCCACCCATTCCCACCCCCCACCTTAATTATTGTCCATGTGTCCTTTATACTTATTCATGTGAGTCCCTCCCCTTTTCCCCTATGATTCTCTCCCCTCTCCCCTCTGGACCCTGTCAGCCTGTTCCGTATTTGAGTGTCATTGGTCATATTTTGCTTACTTGTTTGTTTTGTTGTTTAGACTCCTGTTAAAGGTGAAATCATATGGTATTTGTCTTTCACTGCCTGGCTTATTTCACTCAGCATACACTTCTTTTATTTGTTTGGTGATAGCATAATATATTATCTATCCCTTTACTTTTAATATGCCTATTCTTTATACTTAAAGTGGGTTTTTGTAGTCAATAGTTGGGTCTTATTTTTTTAATCCATTCTGACAATCCTTTTTTTTATTGGTATATTGAGATCATTTTCATTTTAAATCATTATTGATATAGTTGAATTCATATCTGCCATGTTTGTAACAGTTTTGTAATTGTTGCTCTTGTTCTTCATTCCCCCCTTTTTTCTGACGTATCTAGCTTTCATTAAACATTTTATGATTCTATTTTCTCTCCTTTCTTTGCATTTTAAACAAATTGAAATCCACTTTCAAATAACACTAATAATTCATGTGTAGTGCAGTTTCTTTATTCCTCCTCCTGTCCTGTGTGATATTGCTGTCATGTACTCTGGTAACCCAATATATTGATATGATTATTACTTTAGCAGTTATCTTTTGATCAACTAAAGTTTAAATTTTTTTCTTAATTTATTTTCTCTTTAGTGTTCTTTTTTTGTATATACCCTAATTCTGAGCTATATAACTTTCTTTCAGCTTGAAAAACTTACTTTAATATTTCTTGCAGGGTAAGTCTGCTGATAATGAATTCTCTCAAGTTTTGCTTGTCTGAAAAAGCCTTTATTTTTCTTTCACTCTGAATAACTATTGTGGATATAGAATTGTACATTGCTGTATTTTTTTTCTTTTAACAGTTTATGTATTTCACTCCACTCTCTTGCCTGCATGGTTTTTATGAGAATCCCACTGCAATTCTGATCCTTATTCCATTTATAGGTAAGGAGTTGTTTTCCCCACTGGCTTCATTCAAGATTTTCTCCTTATTTTTGCTTCTCTACAGTCTAAATATGATATGCCTATGTGTGGGCTTTTTTGGTGTTCTACTTCTTGTTATTCTGTGAGCTTCATGGATCTATGGTTCAGTGCCAATTAATTTAAAGAAGTTACTAGACATTATTATTTCTTCTTTTGTGCTTTTCCCCTCCTTTCTGTATAATTACACTTATCTTGCTATTTTTAAATTGTACCAACTTTTTTACATGTTCTGTATAGTTTTTTTTATGAAATTTATTTTTTCTTTGCATTTCAGTTTGTAAAGTTGCTTTGAATAGAGCTTACAGTAGAGTCACTTATGTCAAGGGAATTAAAAAATGGAACTGGGAGGTCACAAAGAGGTTGCTTATGTTGGCTCCACCTATGAACTTTTTTAAAAATTGAATTTATCCAGGTGACACTGGTTAATAATATTATATAAGTTTCAAGTGTACAGTTCTATAGTACATCATCTTTATTTACATTGTGTGCCCACCACCCAAAGTCAAATCTTTTTCCGTCACCATTTATTACCCTTTTACCCTCTTCTACCTCCTCCTACTCACCTCTTCCTCTGATAAACACAGTAGTGTCGTCTGTGTCTATGAGTTTTTACTTATTTGTTTTTCTTGTTTTTCCATTTGTTACTTTCAGTTTATAGCTCATATATTGGTGAAATCATGGTTTTTAATGTTATGTCTGACTTTTTTTGTTTAGCATGATCTCAAGGTTGATCCATGTTGTGTCAAATGGCAGTATTTCATATTTTCTTATGGTTGAGTAGTATTCCATTGCATATATGGACCATCTTTATCTAATCATTTATTGAAGGACATTTCAGTTGTTCCCATGTCTTGATCACCGTGACTAATGCTGCAATGAACATAGGGGTGCATATGTATCTGTGAATAAATGCTTTTAAGTTTTCCAGAAGAAGAGTTACTGGGTCATATGGTAACTTTATTCTCAGTTTTTTAAGGAGCCTCCTTACTGTTTTCCATAGTGGTGGTACCAGTTTACATCCCCATCAGCAGTGAATGACAGTTCCTTTTTTTCCCACAGCCTTTCCAACACTTGTTATTACTTGTCTTGTTGATAAGTCATTCTAACAGGTGTGAGGTGGTATCTCATTGTAGTTTTGATTTGCATTTCCCTAATAGTTAGTGCAAGTTGAGCATCTTTTCACATATCTGTTGACCATTTGTATGTTTTCTGGGAAAAGTATCAGTTCGGGTCCTTTGCCCATTTTTAAATTGGATTATTTGTTTGCTTGGTGTTGAGTTGTATGAGTTCTTATATATTTTGGATATTAACCCCTTGTCAGGGCTGTTGTTTGCTAATATGTTCATCCATTTGCTTGTTGCCTTTTTGTTTTATTGGTGGTTTCTTTTGCTATGCAGAAGCTTTTTAGTTTGTTATATTACCATTCATTTTTTTTGCCTTTACTTTTCTTGCTTTGGGGTCAAATTCATAAAATCTTTTCCAAGATCAAGGTCCATAATTTTACCACTCATGTTTTCCTCTATTTAATTTATTGTTTCAGGTCTTATATTTAGGTTTTTTATCTATTCTGAGTTAATTTTTGTATATAGGGACAAACAGTAATCTACTGTCATTATTTTGCATGTGGCTTTCCAGTTTTCCCAGGACCATTTACTGAAGAGGCTTTCTTACCTCCATTGTATGTTTTTGGCTTCTTTGTCAAAAATCATTTGCTCATATACATGTGCATTATTTATGGGCTCAAATAGCCAAAGCAATTCTGAGAAAAAAAAAAGAACAAAGCTGGAGATATTTTACTCCCTGACCTCAAATTATACTACAAAGTGACAATAATCAAAACAACATGGTTCTGGCAGAAAAAGACATGCAGACCAACAGGTCAGAATTGAGAGTCTACCTACGATCTTTTGAACCAACTATGAGACCACATCCTGAACTTTATTTCCTCCTCACCAAGGCAATCAGACTATCTGTAACCTTCATCTCTAAAAAAAATCTTTTTATCTTTTTAAATAATTTTTCTTGTTATTCTATTATAGTTTTCCCCGTTCCCCCCTTGCCCTCCTCCACCCATCCCACACCCTGTTCTCACAGTCAATTCCCACATTGTTGTCCATGTTTTAAAAAATGTTATTGAATTTATTGAACTGACATTGGCTAATAAAATTATATAGATTTCAAGTGTACAATTCTCTTTTTTGTAGAGCATGACTTTTATTTTAGAATTGTATTAATATATTACATATTTTATTTTGTAATAAACATAATTATGACAAAAATAAATCAAGGTAGGAGTTGTAATGGCATATCTAAAACATGTAAAAACATAACTGGCAATTCTGGGCTGATCACATCTTACCAATGAGCAATGTAAGATACCGATGCCCACTTTATTTGCTTCCTTTAAAAAAAAAATAATTATGTTGCCCTAGCTGGTGTAGATCAGTGGATTGAGCATGGGCCTGCAAACCAGAGGATCGTGGTTTGATTCCCAGTCAGGGCACATGCCTGGGTTGCAGGCCAGTTCCCAGCAGGGAATGCACGAGAGGCAACCATACATTGATATTTCTCTCCCTCTCTCCTTCCCTTCCTCTCTAAAGATAAATAAATAAAATTTTTAAAAAATATTATTTTATTGTTGTTCCATTACAGCAAATGATTTGACAGTAACCAGAGAGGAGGTGGGAGGGGATGAGGGGAAGGGTTTTGAGGAACTACTATAAAGGACACATGGACAAAACCAAGGGACAGGATGGAAGCAATGGAGGGAGGTGGGTTTGACAGGGGTAGGGGGAGTGGTTGGGGGAAAATGCAGTCAAGTGTACAATTCTATAACACCTCATATGTATATTGTATTGTGTTTTCACCACCCAAAGTCATGTTCTCTTCATCTTGGAAGGAGTCAATCTAGCTCACATGCCCGTGTCCTTCATTTGCATGGAGGAGCTAAATGAGGTTTGAACTCTTAGACTTTCCTCTTGCTGTAGAAGCACATTCTAGAAGTTGCTTACCTCAGAGTCTCACCACCCAGACTTGACCAATCCTTTTTTAACTAGTCATCACAGCAGGTTAGACAGCAAATAAGAAAGTTTTTTTATTACAAATTTCATAGATTTTGACTTTATAAATTCCGCATTTCTTAGTTCTCCCTGGAGCACAGTTTGAGCACTGTAAAACACCTGACTATGTTTTCTGGATTCAAATTCTTTAAGACCCCAAATAAACTTTTTAATTTTTTTACAGCTTCAAATCATTATTAGTTAACATATCTACTTATGTATCCTCAAGCTTAATGGTTATTTTTTAGCTAATCTACTAATGAGCCCATCAAAGGCATTCCTCATTTCTGTTACAATTTTTTTAATCTCGCATTTCCTTTTGATTTTTTTCCTACAGATTCCATCTCTCTTCTTATTTTATTCAACTATTCTTTCATGTTGTCTACTTTTCCCAATATTATTTAACATAGTAATTAGTAATAGTTATTTTAAATTCTCTACGTGATAATTCCTGATAAAGTCTTTACCCTTGGATAGGAGCTCTTCATTATCAACAATGATCTCAGCATGCTTCACAATGGTTCCTTCCCCTTCCTCTTGCCAGAGCCAGAAGGATATCTTTCATAGATTTTCATCATGAGAATTTAGTGGGGATTCTGGAGGTTAAATCTAGGAAAGTGTGCCCATACACCCCCAGAAATGTGGTCCCCACATACTTCTCACTCTCATGCCAGTCTACACTCCTCTAGTAACTCATCAAAATTTTTGTTTGTGTCCTACCAGTTTATGGCTCCAGTAGCTTCTGCTCCAGGTAAGGAGGTAGAGCCAATGACTTCCTAGATTCACTTGTCTGTGGAAAAATAGGAATTATAATTAAGCCTCTGAAAATCTCCCTTAGAATTATTGTAGGATTTAAAGGAGTTAATACATTTAAAATGCTTAGAACAGGGACTGTAACAAAACACCAAATCAATAAATGTAAGCTTGTATTTATTATTATTGTTGAAGGAACTCTTAAAATCTTGTTGAATGAATGGATAAATCAATGAATAAGCATAATGAAAAAACTAGAAAGCAAAGAAAAATGGTCAAGCTCTCAAATCAGGCCTTGTAACTACATCAAGCTTACAGGGTTACATATACTTTGAAATATTTGTTCTTAGTTATATAAATAGTTTGTTTACATATCTGATTCCTAATGAGCAATACCTTATGTGAGTAATAAGTGATGTCATCCATTTGTACACAGCAATGATTAGATTATGACTGTTTAAAATCTCTGAAAAAAGTACATTTAGTAATTTCTTCTTACTCAAAGATTCTGTTTACTCTGTGGAAAGAACTATCTTTACCTCAATAGTACCAGAGAAGTACTATACAACAGAAATTATCAGAATTTTGTTAAAGTATAAAGACCAGAGATCTCTTTTGGAACAGTTATCTCCAAAGTGGATGTTCACACTCAAGAAATGTGCAAGACTATCCAATATGGGATTCTAACTTGGATCCTGGAACAGGAATAGGACATTAGTAGAAAGGGGCAGAGAAGAAATATAAGAGTATCTAGTTATCTATATATGAACAACAAAGGGAGAAAAAACTGTATCACTATTTATTATGAAGTATGCTATATTTGATCCATAAGTTTAGAGTTATGGATCACTCATGAATTCCATGCCTCCCATGGTGGGTTCCATAATGCAGAATGTTACAATATAGTACTGTTTATACCCACACTGTTAAGAAGATGAATGGGTCATATAATTAAACTAACCCTCATAAAGTGATTAAGAAGCTAGAAATGATATCTGACAGAGTAGGAGGGGGAACAAAGACAGACAAAGAGAGAGAGAGAATGACTAATGGTAACACTTGTGATACGTACTCAAGCAAGCAAAACATAAAGCAAGACTAAAACTCCTAGTTCTAATGTGAACTCTGCATTAGACAATGATGGTTTAATAAAATCTGAACAGAAAATGACACCAAACTTGTAAAATTAACAGTCTTTTTGACTGTTTGAAATATTGATTTGTATCTAGTATTATGAACAATAAAGCTCCCCCAATGTCATAGCATTTGTAATATATACTTTCAACTGTAACAGTCAATAAAACTGAAGACATAAGTGAACTAAATGTTGAGCTAGCATTTGATTCAGCATAGTATAATGTTAAACTGAAAGTTCAAAATTATATAAATATAATTTTGTAATACATTGTAACAGTATTGGTAGAGTGATCTAATGTAGTAGGTGTTCTGTAGGGTCCAGTGGCACAACCTCCCCAGTCACCCAAGCTGGGCACTTCAGGTATACCTCACAATGTGTTCTGCCTACACCCTCCTCTTGTAGTCGAGCCTTGATTGCTGTTGGCATGTCAATGGGATGGATTTTCCCCTGGGCCATTCAGCACAAGGATTGGCTGGGATCACTGACCACTGACCTCTGACAACTGTGGAAGATCAGCTGTGCAGGATCCCAACCCACAGAGCATGACTTACTTCAGTGAAGCTCTGGTGCCCACTGAGTCTGCCCCTTGAGTGTGTCACTTGTGGTCATGATCGGTGGTGGTGCTTCAGTGTGGCCTGAGACTGTCTGCTAGGTGCATTGGCTATGGGGCCTCCTTGGTGGGGCAGAACCAAGTCAGTCACCACTTGTTCTGCCCAGAGACCTCTAGCATTAGCTACAAAGTGATCTGTAAATGACTGCTAATTGTGATGGATTTCGAGGTACCCAGGCAAAGCCAAGCTATGACCCAGGGCCAGCTACTTCTAGTGCTGGGCCTGGAACCACTAGCAGGAGGTATAAGGCATGCTGAGGCTAGATTAAATATTTTAGGAAAGTCTGAAGCATGAACCAAGATAAGCCCTCACATGGAAACAACTTGGGTTGGGCCTGGAAGTTGTGTGGGGTGCTGTCTCAGGTATTCACCAGGGCAGGGCAAAAAGTATTAGCTAAGTTGATGGAGTCTCAAATATGGTGACTGCCAGCTGGCTCTGTGGGGGAGAGGGCTCAACAAAGGAACAATAGTCTCTTCCAACACTTCTGTCTGGGAGAAAGCTGTCCCCCACCAGCTCTTTCCCTGATGTCAAATTACCAGTTCCTCCCTCATATGTCTCCCTGAATGTCTCTAGTGACTTTCAAGCTGCTTCCCCAGCACTGGAGCTCAGAGGGAGTAAGTCCAAGTTAGTCCATGTATGAGCCCTTTAAGAGAAACTGCCTGGGATTCCAGAAACCCTTTTTTCTCTCACCCTCAATCCCCTCTGGTTTTTATAGCCAGAAGTTATAGGGACTTCTCTTTATGGCATTGTAATCCTGGGCTGGGGGGCCTAGTGTGGGGCTTGGGACCCTCACTCCTAAGGGTGGACCTCTGCAGCTGAGATATCCCTCCCAATTCTAATAAACCACATGTGGCTGTGGAACCAGCCTGTTCCACATATTCTCCTCTCCTACCAGTCTAAATGTGGCTCCTTCATTTCCCAAGATATAGAATGTCCATTCAGCCAGATTTCAGGTGGTTCTTAATGATGGTTGTTCAACAGTTTAACTATAATTTTATGTGGTTGAAAGGGATGAGTGCCACATTTATTTTTACCACCATTTTGACTAGAAGTCCACAGAACGCTTTTTTTTTTAGTTTTTCTCAGAAAGCTTTTTAAGACACTAAAAAGATGATTCTAACATTTATATAAAAAGAAAAAGGAACCAGAATACTAAAAATACTGAAAAAGAACAAAGTTAGAGGACACATATTACCTGATTTGAATACATATTATAAAGCTATATTGATCATGAAAGTGTGGTATTGGCAAAAAGATAGATAGATATAGAGATCAACTGAACAAAACATTGAGCCCAGAAACAAGCTCACACAAATACTGTCGACTTATATTTGACAAAGGAGCAAAGGCAATTCAATAGATAAAGAATAAACTTTTCAACAGTTGGTGCTGGAAAGATTGGATGTCCATATGCAAAAATATGAACCTCAATACATACCTCACACAAATACAAAATTTAACTCAAAATGGACCATGGAACTGATTGTAAAACTATAAAATTTCAGAAGAAAACATAGGAGAAAATCTGTGTGACCTCGGGATTGGCAGTACATTTTTTAAAATGATACCAAAAGCAATATCCATACAAAATTAACAAAGTTGTCTTTAATAATATATTTTTTTTTACTTTTTAAAAGACTGTTACAAGAATTAGAAGATAAGGCAAGCTACTGACTAATAGAAAATACTTGCAAATCACAGGTCTGATAAAGGATTTATCTCTAAAAGATATAAAGTACTCTTAATTAACAATTAGAGAGGGATTTAGAGGAACCTATATAAAGGATACATGGACAACAACTGAGAAGGGTGGAAATGGGAGGGAGGGGGGAGGAGGGGGGGGTGGGATGGGATGGAAGTAATAGACTGAAAACTGTACTTGAAAAATAATTAAATAAAAAAATTGAAAAAAAAATTAGAAAACAAATAATCTAGTTAAATTAAAACAAAGATCTGAACAAATATTTCATCAAAAAGATATAGAATGACAAATAACCATATGAAAAGATGTTCAGCATCATTTGTCATTACAGAAATGAGCATTAAAACAATGAGATTACTATACATCTATTAAAATAGATAAAATTTAAAAAGTGACAAAATACTGACAAGGATGGAGAGTAACATGCACTCTTATTCATTACTGGTAGAAATCAAAATAGTAGAGTCACACTGCAAAACAGTCTAGCAGTTAATTATAGTCAGACATAGATTTATAATGTGATCTAGCTATTTAATTCATATATAATGCTCCAAGTGAACTGAAAATTTATGTTTACGTAAAAACTTACATGCCAGTGTTTTAACAGCTATTCATAATCTATAAAAACTGTATGCAATAAAACACCCTTTAATAGTTCAATAGATAAGCAAACCACAGTACATCCATACCATGGAATGTTATTCAGTGATGAAAAGGAACGAATAGATGAGTCATAAATACATTTTGTTAGGTGAAGGAAGTGAGATTCATATAATTACATTTATATGACATTCTGAAAAGTTAAAAGTAATAGGAATGAAAAACAGATCAACAATTGCCAGTATTTAGAAAAGGAGAAATGGCTGACTACAAAGAAGATGCACAAGGGAATTTTTAGTGTGATGAAAGCATTCTGTATGGTACTAGCCTGACAGATATATCACTCTATGTATTTGTCAAAACTCTAAGTACATCACCAAGAGTGAATATTAAAGTATGCAAACAAAAGCTCAACTAGAATTTCGAGATGTATAGATAGAATATAGACTATGAAAATTTATTCTAACTGTATAACAAATATACTACATAATCTTTGTGAAGGGTATGTGGGAAAAGAGAGTAATCTAACTATGTAAATGGTGTTTGACTGGAAAATATAAGGCTAAAGACAAAAAGACCATACATAAATAGTGCCTTTTAATGGGCACAGTTTGTTTCTCAAGAGGTATGAGTTAAAAGTCTGAAAACTTTACATCTATAATTGAATATATAAGTAAATAAATAATAGACCTTAGCATTGTATTGCTCATCACCAGAGAAAAATAAGCTAGGGAAAGACTAGAATGAACCTTGTGGTACTGGGTTAGAGTTGGAGGCATTTGTATAATTTCATGTTTAGCCTAATATATATACAAATAGACAGATATAGAAATAATTACAGATATGTGTGTATACATTACATCAGTATACATACATATATTTCCTAACTCTTTCTCCTGAGAGGGTCTAGAAATAGTGATACTCCAGTAGCAACAAGACACAGTCGGTTCCAAATTTTTTTTTTAAATACCATTCTTTAATGAAGGAAGCAAGGGCTCCTTGAAGAAATAGTTTCTTCTGGGACTGAGGCAGAAAATATACAGAATAACCCTAGAGGATTTTGTATTCCCAGAAAGAAAGTACTCAAACAAAAAGTTAAGACATGTTAAAGGGAAACAAGAGCCAAACTATGAGTCCCAATAGACAAAACTAGAACAATTTGAGCAAGAACATATATAAAATAATACTGGATTATAACCCAAGTATAAAAGAAACATTGTGGAGATAAATGAAGACCAACCAAATAAGAGTGACCAAACCAATTTATTTAAAGCTTATTATAGCAAGGGAGTCAGCTACCATCACATATTTTATCAGATCCTCGAAGGGCAGCAGATGACTGGAAAGGCTTTATAGTAGAACAAGGGAAATCTGCTGATATGCTTTGATTGGAGGCTGAAGGTATGGGGAGCTGGAGGTGGGCTAACTATAGGCAAAACATCCTATGGAATTAGTTAGGGGTACGTATTTGGCTTTCTCTGATTAGTCCTAGGTTGTAAATAGAGATAAAAAGTAAGAAAACTGTCAGTTATTAATCAAGCCCTGGGTATTTAAGGCTGATTGTGCAGGTGTTATTATTTGGCTTCCTTGATTTTTGCTGGAGAAGTGACCTGACTTTATACCAAATCTGACTTATAGTCAGCAAGCTTGCTTTCTGGACTGGTCACTAAAGATAATGGGTTCCTTTTCTGGGCTGGTTACTACATATTGTCAGTCAGAGTTCTACTTTATACATGGTCTAGCTATTGTCCATTTGTATATTCAGTCTCTCAAACTACATATTTCCAAATTACATAAATAAATACATGCGGCAGAAGGGATAAATCTTCCTTACAAAACATATAATCTCCACTCCTAGATGTGGAGGTTAATCCTCTCCCTGTTAAGTGTAGACTGGATCTAGTGACTTGCTTCTAACCAATGAATAAATGGAAACACAGTGACTTTATGATGGAGAAACTTGGCAAGCACTACTTTGGCCAGATTATTTATGTTAACATCACAAGCAATAAATCATGTTGATAACATATACCACCTGATATGATGTGATAAGAAGGTTAATTTATTTCCATAGTCTTCTCCGAAACCCATAACCCCAATCTAATCATGAGAAGACATCAGAAAAACCCAAATTGAGAGACATTGTACAAACTACCTGACCAATACTCTCTAAAACTCTCAAGGTCGTGAAAAGCAACAACAACAACAATAAAGATTAAGGAACTACATAGCTCAGAGGGGATTAAGTAGACATAATGACCATCTGTAATGTGGATTTCTGGGTAGGATCTTGGAATGGAAAAAGAGATATTAAAAGTTTTAAAAAGAAGAAAGAAAAAGGAAAATCTGATCAAAGTATAGAGTTTAGTTATTATTTTTGTTAATGTTAAATTTTTAGTTTTGAGAAATGTATCATTGTTTATGTAAGATAACCTTTTATTAAACTAGATGAAGACAAACAAAAACTGTACACTTTTAGTGACTTTTCTGTGAATCTCAAAGTGCTTAAAACAAAAAGTTTATTGTAAAAAGATGTATCTTCTCAGGTACTTCTAAGTTGATATCCAAGCTTTTTCATCACAAGTTTAAATATTTGCAAAAGATATAATTTCCAACATATTGTAAATATTATTTTAAATTAAAATTGTCACATCACTCTTTTAAATACATTCTATATTATAAATACCAAAGCAATTTAAACCATGAACTTCAATTTTAAAAAGTACATAAACAAGCTCTTCTCTTAACACTAGAAATAGTAAATTATTCCTTATTTTCCTTGAACATATATTTCCAAATTACTTAGTTCTTCTATATATTTTAATCCTACTGAGATACATTTTATGATTTACAGTCCCATTGATTACCATAACACATCTCCATGCAATAAGAATGTGTATATAAACTGAAGCCTTATTTTTTAAAAATTACCCATGACTTTAAGGCTTAAGTGTCAATAAAAATTAGATTTCAGTCTAGGGGAAATTTTACTAGTAATATATATTTAATTAAAAGGGACTACACTATAAAATTCAAAATTATCAAAGCTAAATTGTAATTATTTATTGCAAATACATATCTCAATGAGAGGAATAGTGGTTATTTTTACCTTAAGGAAGTCTTTTGATACCAACATTTGTAATTGTCCCTCTGTTTGTTACCCAGGAGTGTGATACACACACAAAAGCTCCATATCAAGATTTTGATTGAGCCCTGGCTGATGTAGCTCAGTGGATTGAGTGCAGGCCTGCAAACCAAAGGGTTGCAGGTTTGATTCCCAGTTAGGGCACATGCCTGGGTTGCAGACCACGTCCCCAGTAGGTGGCGCTCGAGAGGCAACCACACATTGATGTTTCTCTCTCCCTCTCTACCCCCTCTCTAAAAATAAATAAATAAAATCTTTTAAAAAATATTTTGATTAAGTCTTGTTTATTTTATAAAATAAAATATAAAACATATATGTAATGTAAGGGGAATATGAGAGTTCAGCTTGAGGCCTTGACCCAAATGAATGTTCACACAGAAAATATAGAGAAGAGTAAATTGAAACTTTAGAATTTATAAAGTGATTCCTTTAAAACCATCTATTCCTATGTCCCACTTAGAAGGACTTCATATATCCCTGAAAGTAAAAATTCCCAAGTCTGAATGCTGCCCTTGTAAGGCTACTAAAAGGGTTAGAGTTTATCCCGCCACCAAAGAGAACAATTGGAGCCACCGAGCAGAAAAAAAATTGTACTTTAGAAGCAGAATATGTGCTATCAAAGAGGAACTGAATAAACAGTTAAGTCACCACAGTAGAGAAATAGTGCAAGGGCCCCAAGATATAGCTCCAGCCCTCTTTTTTTTAAAGATTTTATTCATTTATGTATCTTTAGAGGGGAAGGAGAGAGGGAGAGAAACATCAATGTATGGTTGCCTTTTGTGGATCCCCTGCTGGGAATTAGCCTGCAGGGAACCAGCCTGCAACCCAGGCATGTGCCCTGACAGGGAATCGAACCACAATCCTCTGGTTCACAGGCCTGTGCTCAATCCACTGAGCTACACCAGCCAGGGTGCTCCAGCCCTCTTTTAAAGCAGATTCCTATTTATCAAACAATGAGGCCCATTAAGAGGTAATCATCTCCCTAAGGAGCCATCTCTCTGGGATTTCAGTTCTCTGAGTATCAAGTAATCCTCATTCCAATAAATTGAAACTATTCAGAAAGAAACTAGCATATTACAGAACCACAGTCCCTGTGACACAGCACAGCATGATGAGTCTAGAGCACATTTTTTGCCTCTTAATTTGGGTGGAGATACATTATCCTAGGCATTTTCCACAGTCTAATTGGGTCCCAATTTAAGGAAACCCTCTACAGATAGAATCCTACTGAAATGAATGCAAAGAAAAAAATCTGAGTCCTTGCAGAGGGACCTTTGTATACAGGTAGAGAGTTGGTATTGATATTTTATTGCTAGCATGAACAAACTTGTATTTTTACAGACTCCCCAACCATTTAGCATAAAACTGATTAAATACCTGGATATCTTTTAAGAGGAGTGTTTATATAGTGTCCAGTTTTAGATACCTATAAAATGGTAAGTATTTAAAATAAACCATTATTTTCAAAATATTTTTCTGAATGTAGGTTTGGTATTCTCTGGGTAACACCAAGAATGTATTTTGTATATTTGACACACTAGGTAGTAGAAAAATTATGTTGCTGGGGTGAAAAGAAATCTTGACAGGTATTACACAATTGAATCCCTGGAAGGAATACTGTGTACTAAGGATTCCTTCCTTGACCAAACTTTAGCAAGCCTTCTCTAGACTAGTCCTCATTTTTGGCCTGTTGTCCTTGTCCTTGAAGGAGATTAAAGTATGCCATCCCAAAATATGCCACTATGGCACAGAGATTATTGAGCTAAAGGCAATTGAGAAATAGCAGATCCAGGAAAAACTCTATACCTTCCCCCTTTCTGCCTAAAGGTAAGGTATAAATTTGCCTTCGTGGAAATGTACCCCCTACCCTCTCCTATACAAAGAAGAGCAGAATAATTCTTAATCCAGAGATGCTCCTGTCATCTAAGACTGCATGAGATTGAGTCTACATAACAAATATTTTAAAAATAAACCTTATCTTCCATTAGTATGACCAATATATTTACTTTCTCATAATTTATCAACCTGAGAAGCCCAAACCCCTTTTCCTTTCTTTATTACTTCTCCAAAAATTATTACTCTTTGTTAAAATGGTGGATAAAACCTCATGTATCTGCCTCTTTGGGTCTTCACTGAATTCCTATGAAGACCTCCATATGTATACATAATATACCTTTTCTCCTGATAACTTTTTCAGCTTAATCTGCAGGGTTCCAGGGCCTGAACCTAACAGGGTAGAGGAAAAAAAATTCCCGCCTAGAGCCTGCTGTCCTTGGCCTGCCAATTCAGTTTAGCAAAAATCCTATCAAACCATTTTAATAGGACACTCCTAAAAATCCTGTCAAATCCACTCCTTCTTTGACACCTAACAGAGTTCTCCTTGGTAATTTTCCATTCCCTGATCCCCTCACCCTTCCCAATGGCTACACATCCATAGCTTCCCATATTGTATTCAGTGTTGAATACACTGAACAGTGAACACAGTGAACTCAGTGTTGAGTTAAGATTTTCTTCCTTAGTGAAACAATCTAAAGTAAACTCTTCCTTGACTGTTTAACATGTTCAGTGCAGTTTTTATTTGATAGTTTCAGACATAGTGTTGGGTGTGGTAGTAAAAAGGTATGTACAGTTTAAACCACAGCCATTCAACAATGTTAATATGCACATTAATTCAAGGCAAGTTCATTTAAAATACTTAATATCTTGACTTCTATCCTGTTACTGAAAGCTCACAATATCCTTGAGAAAGTAAGACTGAGCCTGGACTTCTGAGGCTTTGCCTTTATATCCATTCATATGGTAAGGAGGAAGCATGGAATATTCTCTGTGCTTCTTTGATGAGAAAGCACAGTGCTCTAAGAAATAGGTAAGGTCCACTTTGTGGTGACCAGCAACATGAAAGGCAATATTATTAAGAGATGTCAGGGCAATATTTTTAACATTGGCATTTCTTCTAATTAGTCTCTTTTTTTTCTGACAGTCATAGCTGATGCTTGATACTAATCAGTGTGATTAGTTTCAAGAAGGCTGGCTATCTAAATCACTGATGACCATGCTGTTCTCAGTCTTAGAGTGTGCCAGATGGGTCTGCCAGCAAGCAGATGTTGAGACTAAGTTAGGAGTACAAATAAGGGAAATAAGGCATCAAAAGATGCCTTACAAGCTCTACCAAATACAATACAACCTCTACCAAAATACCAATGGCATTTTTACAGGGCTAGAACAAATAATCCTAAAATTTGTATGAAGGTACAAAAGATGCCAAATAGTAAAAGCAATATTGAGAAAGAAAAAAGTTTGAGATATTACTCTTCCTGATTTCAAACTGTACAAAAAAGCTATAGTAATCAGAACAGTATGCTACTAGCACAAAAACAAACATAGATCAAGGGAACAGAATGCAGAACACAGAAAGAAACTATCATTTATATAGTCAAATAATCCATGTCAAAGGAGGCAAAAAAATACAATGGGTAAAAGATAGTGTCTTCAATACGTAGTATTGGGAAAACTGGACAGCTATATGCAAAAGAATTAAACTTGACCTCTTTCTTACACCATACACAAAAATAAATTCAAAATAGATTAAATTAAAATAAGACCTAAAAACATAAACCTCCCCGAAGAAAACATAGGCAGTAAAATCTTTGACATGCCTCAGCAAAATTTTTTTTAGATTTTGATTACTCAAAGACATCAAAGCAAAAATAAATAAATGGTACTATATCAAACAGAAAAGCTTTTGCACGGCAAAGGAAACCATCAACAAAATTTAAAGGTAATCTCCTATACAGCAACAAGGAAAATAAAGTACCTAGTAATAAACCTAACCAAGGAGGTAAAAGACCTGTACTCAGAAAACCACACAACAGTGAAGAAAGAAATTAAGAGGCACAAATAAATGGAATCTTATACCGTGTTCAGAGACCAGAAGAATTATCATCATCAAAATTAGCATAGTACCCAAAGCAATTTATACATTCAATGCAATCCCTATTAAAATATAAATGGCATATATCACAAATATAGAACAAACATTTCAAAAATTTATATGTAACCGTAAATGACCCTAAATAGCAATAGTAATTTTGAGAAAAAGCAAGGTAGGATGGATCACCATACCTGACATCAAACTATATTACAAGGCCATGGTAATCAAAGCAGTCTGGCACTGGTATAAGAACAGACACATAGGTTAATGGAACAGAATAGAGAACCCAGAAATAAACCCAAATCTCTATGGTCAATTAATATTTAACAAAGGGGGCAGAAGCATAAAATGAAGCAAAAATACCTTCTTCAAAAAATGGTGTTTGAACATCTGGACAGCTACATGAAAAAAAAATAAATCTCGGACACCAATTTACAGCATACATAAAAATAAACTCAAGGTGGATAAAACACTTAAATATAAATTGTGATACCATAAAAGTCCTAGAGAAGAGCATAAGCAGGAAAATCTCAGATATCCCATGCAATATCTCCCTTAGAGGACGGGACATAAAGGAACGAATAGACAAATGGGACCTCATTAAAATAAAAGGCTTCTGCATGGCTGAAGAAAACAGCATTAAAATGAAAAGGGCCAGGGGGTGGGATGGGATGGGAGTAATAGACAGAAAACTGTACTTGAAAAATAATTAAATAAAAAAATCGGAAAAAAACACAAATATAATAAAGAAAATAAAAATAACCCATAAAAAATGAAAAGGAACAAACTGTATGAGCAAATATATGCCAATAATATGTCTGACAAGGGTTTGATCTCCCAAATGTATAAGGAATCACATGACTCTACTCCAGGAAGATAAAAAAAAAAACATTAAAAACTGGGCAAAGGACCTGAATAAACACTTCTCCAAGAAGGATATACAGAGTGCCCAGAGACATATGAAAGGATGCTCAGCATCACTAACCATCAGAGAGATGCAAATTAAAACCACAATGAGATACTTCTTCACATTGGTCAGATGGTCATCACAATGAAATCAACAAACAACAAGTGCTGGAGAGGTTTTGGAGAAAAGGGAACCCTAGTATATCTTTGGTTGGAATGCAGACTGGTACCACCACTGTGGAAAGAAGTAGGGAATTTCCTCAAAGAATTAAAAATAGAATTACCTTTTGACCCAGCAATTCCACTGTTGGGATTATTCCCTAAAAATCCTGAAACACTAATTCAAAAGAACCTATTACCACAATGTTCATAGCAGCACAATTTACAATAGACAAGTGCTGGAAGTAGCCTAGGTGCCCATCAGCAAATGAGTGGATCAAAAAACTATGGTAGATTTACAAGACGGAATACTATGTAGCAGAAAGAAAGAGCTCTTATCCTTCACAACAATATGGATGGAACTGCACAATATTATGCTAAGTGAAATTAACCAGGTGGTGAAAAACAAACACCATATCATCTCACCTATAAGTGGAACCTAATCAATAAAACAAACAAGCAAGCAAAATATAACCAGAGACACTGAAATTAATGACAAACTAATAGTAATCAGAAGGGAGAAGTAAGGAAGTATTGGGAGAAAAAAGGGAAAGTATCATCAATGAACATATATAAAGGACCCAAGGGCAAAGCCAAAGGGAGGTAGGATTGAGGGTGGGACATGGGAGTTGGTAGGGTGAAGGAAAAGTGGTGGTGGGAAAATAGAGACAGCTGTATTTGAACATTAATAAAAAAAGATGAAGCAACACAATGAAATTAACATATAGCACTAAACCCACATGGTACATGTCAGACATTCAGATGTTATATTTTACAATTAAATAGAAGCTATGTTAAGAATATCCACTATTACCTGTTGATCTGTAATGAAGATGCCCCTCTGCTTATCCATAACCATTCATGCACAATTTAAATTTTATTTAAATACCCCCCCACCCGAGTAAAGGTACTCAATTTTATGTATCTGTGTCTGTTTTTGAAGATGTTTGGGAATATAGTGAGATTATATTAAAAAGCACTAATTTATTTAGTTAATTTTTTATTAATTACTTTGTGGTTGTTCAATGACAGTTATCTGCACTTTCTCCCCACTACTCCCTGCTACCCAAGCCAAAGCCACCTCCTTCCCTTGCTTCCACCAGCCCCCATGGTTTTGTCCAAGTGTCCTTTATGGATTCATGAAAACCCATCTCCCCACTGTCCCTTCACCCCTCCCCTCTAGCTATCGTTAGATTGTTCTTAATTTCAATGTCTCTGGTTACATTTTGTTTTCTTTTTTCTTTTGTTGATTATGTTGAAGTTAAAGGTGAGATCATATGGCATTTGTCCCTCACTACCTGGCTTATTTGACATAGCATAATGCTCTCCAGTTCCATCCATGTTGTCACAAAGGGTAGAAACTCCTTCTTTTTCTCTGCTGCATAGAATCCCATTCTGTAAAGGTACCATATATTCTTTTTTAAAAAATAGCTGGTACCAGGCGGTACCATAGATTCTTGATCCATTCATTTGCTAATGGGCAAGTAGGTTGCTTCCAGCACTTGACTGTTGTAAATTATGCTGCTGTGAACATTGGCATGCATAGGTTCTTTTGGACTGGTGTTTCAAGGCTCTTAGGGTATAATCCCAGCAATGAAATTTCTGGATGAAAAAATGAGTTCAATTTTTAGTTTTCTGAGGAAATTCCATACTGTTTTCCACAGTGGCTGCACAAGTCTTCATTCTTACCAATAGTGCACTAGGGTTCCCTTTTCTCCATATCCTCTCCAACATTTGTTTGTTGATTTGTTTATGATGGCCAATCTGACTGGTGTGAGATCGTATTTCATTATAGTTTTAATTTCCATCTCTCTGATGGCTAGTGATGCTGAGCATCCTTTCATGTGTCTCTGGGCCCTCTGTATGTCCTCCTTGGAGAAGTGTCTGTTCAAGTCTTTTTTTAAAAAATTAACCTCTTTTATTGTTTGTTTCTGTTAGCTATCTTGGCCTTTAAATTTTTCTGAGATATAATTTATTTACAGTAAAATGCAAAGATTTTTAAAATTTAAAATTTGTTTTCATTTTCCTGCCTAGGCTAGGTTTACTTTTACTTAGAAATCTCTTCTTTAATACTAAGTACAAATTTTTTAATATATATTATTGATTATACCATTACAGTTGTTCTATTCCTCCCTTCATTCCCCTCCACCCTACACACCCCTCCCCCACCCTTCCCCCCTTTAGTTTGTGTCCACGTGTCTCAAGTTCTTTAGATTCTATATTTCCCCTACTATTCTTGCCCTCCCCCTATCTATTTTTTACCTAACATCTATGCTACTTATTTTCTGTCTCTTCTCCCCCCTTCTCCTCCTCCCACTCCCCTGTTGCTAACCCTCCATGTGTTCTTCATTTCTATGGTTCTGCTCCTGATCTAGCTGTCCTCTTGGTTTGCTTTTGTTTTAGGTGTGGTTGTTAGTAACTGTGAGTTTGCTGTCCTTTCACTGTTCATATTTGTTATCTTCTTTTTCTTAGATAAGTCCCTTTAACATTTCATATAATAAGGGCTTGGTGATGATGAACTCCTTGAATTTGATCTTGTCTGAGAAGCACTTTATCTACCCTTCCATTCTAAATGAAAGCTTTGCTGGATAGAGCAGTCTTGGATGTAGGTCTTTGGATTTCATGACTTGGAATACTTCCTTCTAGATCCTTCTTGCCTGGAAGGTCTCTTTTGAGAAATCCTCTGACAGTCTGATGGGAACTCCTTTGTAGGTGACTGTCCCCTTTTCTCTTGCTGCTTCTAGGATTCTCTCCTTCATTTTAATCTTGGCTAATGAAATTATGACGTGCCTTGGTGTGTACCTTCTTGGGTCCAACTTCTTTGGCACTCTCTGAGCTTCCTGGATTTCCTGGAAGTCTATTTTTCCTTTGCCAAACTGGGGAAGTTCTCATTTATTATTTGTTCAAATAAATTTTCCACTCGTGGCTGTTTCTTTTCCCCTTCTGGTACCCCTATAATGCAGATGTTGGAACGTTTAAAGATGTCCTGGAGGTTCCTAATCCTCTCCTCATTTTTTTGAATTCTTGTAACTTTACTTTTTCCTGTTTGGTAATTTCTTTCTTCCTTCTGGTCCACCCCCTTGATGTGAGTCCCAGTTTCCTTTCCATCACTATTGGTTTCCTGTGCATTTCCCTTCATTTCAATTAGTTTAGCTTTCATTTGTTCTTCTAATTTGTGACTAAAATCAAGCAGTTCTCTGAGCATCCTAATCATCAGTGTTTTGAACTGTGCATCTGATAGGTTGGCTATCTCTTGGTTGCTTAGAAGTATTGGCTCTGGGGCTTTGAGCTGTTCTTGAGCCATAATATTTTGGTCTGTTTGTGCCTGTTACGTATGAGGAGCAGAGCCCTAGGTGTTCACCATGGCCGGGCAACCCAGTTGCTGGGTTGTGACGCTGTATGTGGGGGTGGGGCAAAAGGAAGACAATGGCGAGCACCCTTTGCTTCCACCCCCTGTCACCGTGGGCCGCGCGATTCATCCCACTGCTCGCGAATGTGCAACCACAGTCAGCTGCTGCTGGGTTCGTTGCTGGGGGCTTCGCGGTCCGTCTCACTTCTCACTCCAGCAGTCCCAAGCTCTCACTGGGTCCACCAGCGCTACCCCAGCTGCCTGGGCACCTGGGGTCGGGGGATCCTTCCTGCCCGACCCTGCTCCTCTGTTGGCTCCGCCCCTCTTACCTGTCCAGTAGAATGGTTCGTTGTTGTTGGACTTCCGTATAATTCATTTTTCTGTTCTTTGGCTGCATCTTTGTTCTCCAAACCTTTGTTGTATTCAAACTTGGTTGTGGGAGAAGGCACAGTGTTTCCACCTATGCCTCCATCTTGGCGGAAGTCCCTGATCAACTCAAGTGGCAGCAATTCCCTGTTCAAGTCTTTTGCCCATTATTTATTTTTTATGTCTTCCTGGAGTGAAGTCATGTGAGTT
This sequence comes from Sturnira hondurensis, assembly GCF_014824575.4. Classification (NCBI taxonomy): domain Eukaryota; kingdom Metazoa; phylum Chordata; class Mammalia; order Chiroptera; family Phyllostomidae; genus Sturnira; species Sturnira hondurensis. The sequence continues at coordinate 105,863 of NW_028089495.1, forward strand.
CTTTATATATTTTGGAGATCAAAGCCTCATCTGATGTGTCATTGGTAAATATGGTTTCCCATATAGCTAGTTCTCTTTTCATTTTACTGCTGTTTTCTTTAGCCATGCAGAAGCTTTTTAATTTGGTGAGGTCGCATTTCTTTATTCTTTCCTTTATGCTCCTTGCTCTAGGGGACATATCGGTGATGATGTTGCTCCATGGAATGTCTGAGATTTTCCTCTAGGACTTTTATTGTATCATAACTTATATTTAAGTCTTTTATCCACCTTGAATATTTGTGTGTGTGTATGGTGTATGTTGGTGATAGAGTTTCTTTCTTTTTTTTTTTTTTTGCACATAGCTGTCCATCTCCTAACATCATTTGTTGAAGAGGCTATTTTTACTCCATTTTATGCTTCTTCTCTCTTTGTCAAATATTAATTAACCTTAGAGAGTTTGGTTTATTTCTGGGTTCTCTTCTGTTTCATTGGTCTATATGCCTGTTTTTATGCCAGAATCAGGCTGTTTTGATTACAGCGCCCTTGTAATACAGTTTGATACCAGGTATTGTGATTCCTCCTGCTTTGTTCTTCTTTATCAAAACTGCTTCAGCTATTTGGGGCTGTTTCTGGTTCCATATAAATTTCTGAAATGTTTGGTCCATATCTGTGAAATATGTCATTGGTACTTTAATAGGGATTGCATTGAATCTGTAAGTCACTTTGGGTAGTATGGCCATTTTGGTGAGGTTAATTCTTCCAATCCATGAGCATGGTACATGCTTCCATTTGTTTGTGTCTCCCTTAATTTTTTTATTCGTGGTTGTATAGTTTTCTGAGTACAGGTCTTTTTACCTCCTTCATTAGGTTTATTCCTAGATAGTTTATTTTTCTTGTTGATATATCAAATGGAATTACTTCCTGATTTCTGTTTCTGATATCTCATTGTTGGTGTACCAAAATGCCTTTGGTTTCTGAATATCTACTTTGTATCCCACCATTTTGCCAAATTCATTTATTATATTAGGTGTAATAGTTTTTTGGTGGAGTCTATAGTATTTTTATACACATACCATGTCATCTTAAAACAATGACAATTTTACTTCCTCCTTTTCCTTTTGGATGCCTTTTTTTTTTATTTTTTGTCTGATTGCTGTGGCTAGGACTTCCAGTACTATGTTTAATTGGAGTGATGAAAATGAGCATCCTTGTCTTGTTCCTGATCTTAGTGGGAAAGCACTAAGTTTTTGTCCATTGAGTATTAGTTTGGCTGTAGATATATGGCCTTTATTATGTTGATAAATGCTCTTTCTATTCCCACCTTGAGTGTTTTTAACATAAATGGGTGCTGTACCTTATCAAATGCCTTTGCACATCTATTGATATAAGCATATGACTTTTGTCTTTCATTTTGTGTATGTGGTATATTATGTTTATTGATTTGCAAATATTGTACCATCCTTACATCCCTAGGTTGAATCCCACTTGATTATGGTGTTTGATATTTTTAACATATTATTGGATGAGGTTTTCGAATATTTTGTTGAGGATTTCAGCATCTATGTTCATCAGCAATATTGGCCTGAAGTTTTCTTTCTTTGTTATGTCTTTATCTAGTTTGGGAATTAGGATAATTCTGGCTTCATAAAATGAGTTTGGGAATCATCCATGTTCTTGAATTTTTTTGAATAGTCTGAGAAGTATGGGGGTTAGCTCTTTCTTAAGTATTTAAAATTCTCCTGTGAAAACATCTGGTCCAGGGCTTTTGTGTGTCAGAAGCTTTTTGATTACTGTTTCTTTTAGTCAGTTCTGTTCAGGCTTTCTGCTTCTTCTTTATTCAGTTTTCAACGATTATATATTTTCTAGAAATTAGACCATTTCACCTAGGTTTTCAAATTTATTGGCATATCATTCTTCACAGTAATTTCTTATACTCCTTTATATTTTGGAGGTATCATTTGTAATCTTTCCTCTTTCATTTTTTATTGTGTTTATTTGCATCCCCCCTCCTTTTTTCTTGATGAGTCTGCTTAAAGGCTCATCTATTTTGTTTATCTTTTAAAATAACCAGCTCCTGTATTCATTGATCCTTAGAATTGTGCTTTCAGTATTGATGTCATTTACTTTTGCTCTAATCTTGGTTATTTCTTTTCTTGTATTTGCTCTGGGTTTTCTTTGTTGTTGTTCCTTGAGTTATTGTATGCATAGGGTTAGGCTGTTTATTTGAAATGTTTATTTTTTTATGTAGGCCTGCATCATTATGAACTTTGTTGTCAGGACTGCCTTCATGTGTGTCATAAGTTTTGAATTGTTATAAGTTCATTTTCATTTGTTTCCAGTAGCTGTTTGATTTCTTCCCTAATCTCATTCTTGAACCAGTCACTGTTTAATAGCATGCTATTCAGTCTCCATGACTTTGAGTGTTTTGGTGTGTTTTCCTTGAGGTTGGTTTGTAGTTTCAGTCCTGTGTGGTCAGACACAATGCTTGATATGATTTCAATTTTCTTAATTTTGTTGAGGCTTGTTTTGTTTCTTCTCATGTGGTCTATCTTTGAAAATGTTCCATGTGCATTTGAAAAAATGTATTTAGCTTCTTTGGCATGAAAGGCTCTCTCTCTATATATATATCAGTTAAGTCCATTTCATCTAGGGCATTGTCCAATGCTACAATATCTTTGTTGATATTTTGTTTGGAAGATCTGTCCATTTTTGACCGTGGGGTTATAAAATCCCTTACTATAGTGGTGTTGCTGTCTATATCTTTCTTGAAGTCCTCTAAAATTTTCTGTATATATTTGGTTGCTCCTATGTTGGGTGCATATATATTTACAATGTTTGTGCCTTCTTGCTGGATTTTTCCCTCGAATATTATAAAGTGACCTTCTGGGTCTCTTTATGGCTCTTTTTTTGAAGTATCTTTTGTCTGATATGAGTATTGCTGTGCCAGCTTTGTTTTTCCTTTCCATTTGCTTGGAAAATTTGTTTCTAGCCCTTTACTTTCAGTCTGTGTATGTCTCTTGTTCTGAGGATGGTCTCTTGTAGGCAGCATATGTGTGGGTCATGTTTTCTTGTCCATTCCACTATTCTGTGTCTTTTGATTGGGGCATTTAATCCATTTACATTTAACGTTATTATTGATAGGTACTTATTCAATGCCATTTTAATTACCTGTGTTCTCTCTTTCACTCTTTTTCTTCATGTTCTTAAAGTACACCCTTTCAAATCTCTTGCAGAGCTGGTTTAGAGGAGGTATACTTTTTTTAAAAGATTTTATTTATTTATCTTAGAGGGGAAAGGAAGGAGAGAGAGAGAGAGAGGGAGAGAGAAGTATCAATGTATGGTTGCCTCTCATCTGTCCCCTTTCGGGAACCGGGAACCTGGAACTGGCCTGCAACCCAGGCATGTGCTCTAACTGGAAATCGAACCACGATCGTGTGGTTCGCAGACCCGTGCTCAATCCACTGAGCTACACCAGCCAGGGCTAGAGGAGGTATACTTTTTCAGGCTTCTTTCATCTGGGAAGCTCCTTATTTGGCCTTTGATTTTCATTGGGAGCCTTGCTGGATACAGTAGTCTTGATTGCAGGCCTCTGTTTTTCATTACTTGGAATATTTCTTGCCATTTCCTTCTGGTTTGGAGTGTTTACATTGAGATGTCATCTTTTAACCTTGTTGGGGCTCCCTTGTATGTTACTTCCTGATTTTCCCTTATAGCCTTTAAGATTATCTCTTGGAATTTTGTCATTTTTATTATGTGTCCTGAAGTGGGCCTTTTTGGGTTCCTCTTGATTGGGGCTCTCTGTGTTTCCTGGATTTGTGTGACTTTTTCTCTCATCAAATTGGGCAAGTTTTCCATCATTACTTCTTCAAACAGGTTTTCTATCCCTTGATCTTCTTCTCTCCTTCTGGCATCCCTATTATGTGAATGTTATTACATTTCATGTTGTCCTGCATTTCCCCTAACCCCTCTTCATTCTTTATGAGCCTCTTTTCCTTTTCTTGCTCTTTCTGGGAGTTCTTTTCTACCTTGTCCTCCAGCTCGCTGATCCAATTCTCTGCTTCTTCAAGCCTGCTTTTGAATGCTTCCACTGTGTTCTTCAGCTCAGAAATTGTATTCTTCATTTCCTCTTGGCCCTTGTTGATAGTTTCTATTTCCTTTTTCATGTTGATAGAGTTTGCAGTGAGTTCATTGTAATTTCCCTGTAGTTTCTGGTAATTCTCTGTAAGCTCATTGAGCTTGCTTATAACCATTTCCTTGAACTCAATATCTGATATTTTACTTGCCTGTGTTTCATTTACCATTCTTTCTGAGGCTTCTTCCTTTACTTTCATTTGATGATTGTTTCTGTGTCTTACCATTTTTTGTGAGACTCTTCTTGTTAGATTCTGCTTTTTAAATTGATCTGTTCTGACTCCCTGGGTTTATGCTGTGAACTTCTATGGTAGAAGACCTATGAGATTTAGTGGTGCAGTCTCCCTGATCCCCCAAACACACTGGTCTTGGGCTGTTTTTATGCTCATTGGATTTTGATAGCTGCTGGGTCTTTCTTTGGTGGGTTTTTTCCTCCACTGATTAACTGAGTGTCACTATTTCCACCAGGTCTTGTATTCTGTTGTGCAGGTCTGGACAGGTTGTGTTGAAGCTGGTTCTTCCCTGTGTATAAAGTTTTGAGGATTCTCTCTTGCTCTTGTTCAGTTATTTGTTCTGAGCAATTTCTCCACTATTTAGTTGTATTTCTAGATATGTCCTGGGTTGAGTCAGTTTGGCTTCCACTCCCTCCTTCACCTCCTTCTGTAGTTATGTATTGGTGATTCCTTTGTTGGTGGGTTTGCTCTTCCAGCAGGTATCCTGGTGTTCACATCTTCCACCTAATGTTTTTTTGTCATCAGTTGGAGGGGGAATGCAAAATGGTGTAAGACACCAGGAGTACAAAGCACTAATTTATAAGTTAAGAAATAAAGATTAAATAACAGAGGTGGCCCACGAGGAGTAGGGTATCTGGCAGTAACGGATGAATTTGTGGATGGTGAGGTTAGTCAGTAGCAACAACTATGGCAGATGTCAGGGAATATAAAGACTAAAGTGTTGCTTGACACTAACAGCAATACCTCATTAACCTCACAGAAACCTTTCAGAAAATTATACAGTTCTGGCTCAAAAAGGGTATCAATGGCTTTAGTTTTAAGGTTGTTAAATTTATTTTAGAAACAAAGCATCTGAGATGCGAAGTCCAAGTGAATAAGACCCAAATCCCAGACATAGTCACATACTACCCAGAGCTGTAACATGACTTCACCACCATGCATGTGGGAATACATGACATTGTCTGGAGCTTCCAGCAGATGATGGACCAGCACAGCATGAAGCCTGGGAAATATAGGTTTATGGGGACTGAAGCCTATGGAGACAGCATTGACAGGTTGCCTTTTTATCCAAGATGTACTACAGGTTGCCTTTTTATCCAAGAAATAGACTTTCCATTGAACAGTTATCTCACTAGGCTAGACAGTCCTTCTGGGAATGGTGTATTTGAGACAATCACATTCTGGATGAAACATATGCCAGAAAAAATAAATAAATGAGTAAGTAACTAAAAAAAAACCCTTGGATGGAGAACCTAAGCAAACATTTTTACAAAGAAGATATACAGATGGCTAACACCACATTAAAAGATTTCAACATCGATAATCTTCAGGGAAATGCAAATCAAAACCACAATGAGATGTCACCTCACAACTTTCAGAATGGCTATTATCAAAAAGACAACAAATAACAAGTGTTGGCAAAGATGTGGAGAAAAAACCCTCCTGCACTGTTGGTGGGAATGTAAATTGATGCAACTAATGTGGAAAACAGTATGAAGCTGTCTGAAAAAAGTAAGAATAGATGTGCTATATGATCCAGCAATTCCATTCTGGGTATTTTTACAAATAAAAAGAAAACATTCATTTGAAAAGATGTATATACCCCTATGTTCATTACAATAGCCAGATATGAAAACAACCTAAGTGTTTATTGAAGAAAAATGAGTAAAGATGTGATATACATTTATATATTTATATATTCATATATTTATATATCACATCTTTATATATATGATATATAAATTATATAAAATATATACAAAGATATATTTATTGAATTACAATATAGAGTGAATATTCATAAATGTATTTATATGATATATATTTATAAATATCATAGAATATATGTTTATGAATGTATTATATATATAAAATGAAATATTGCTCAGCCATAGAAAATAATTAAATGTTGCCATGTGAAATGACATAGATGGACCTAGAGGGTTTTATGCTAAGTGAAATAAGTTAGACAGAGAAAGACAAATACCATATGATTTCACTTATATGTGGAATCTAAAAAGCAAAAAAACAAACAAACAAAAGAAAGAAAACCAAAACAACCTTGGCTGTCATGGCTCAGTGGATTGAGCTCCAGCTTGTGAACCAAAGGGTTGCCAGTTTGATTCCCAGTCAGGGCACATGCCTGGGTTGCAGGCCAGGTCCTGAGTAGAAGATGCGCGAGAGGCAACCACAAATTGATATTTCTCTACCTCTCCTTCTCCCTCCCTCTCACTCTCTAAAAACAAATAAATAAATAAAATATTTTAAAAATTAAAGAAATAAAGACAGAAATGTAGAACAAACTGATGGTTTCTAGAGGGGGAGATGAGATGGGGAAATTGGCAAAATAGTGAAGGGGGTTAAGAAGTACAAACTTCTAGTTATAAAATAAATAAGTAAGAGGGATATAATGTACATCACTGCTGCAGGCCGCCGCAGCAAGGGTGGTCGCGAGGTGATGCGAGGGACTTAAAAGAATGGAGAGGACCAAATGCTCTGCTGGCAAATGGCAACTTTATTCAAGGAACAGCTGTCTTATATACAAACTGCTAACGCCTGAAGCAAGACCGCAAGGAACTAGAAACAATGTTGTTTCTCAGAGTTCGTGCACTCCCTTAAGCTATCAAAAGGGCAAGAAGTTCTCATAACCATCTTGGAACATGACACCTATGCCAAAATCTTGTTATATCCTTCAAGGCTGGGAACTAGAAGGTTAGGAAAATGTCAAGGTACCCTCCGGCTCCAGGGACCAGAAACCAAGTTCATCCACCATTTTCACAGTGGAGAACTCTGTCCTTGATCCCCTTGTGGCCTAGCAGGCCCCCACACATCACAGGGAGTATAATCAATGATATTATAATAACTTTGTATGGTGACAGGTAATTATTGGGCATACTTTGATGATCATTTGTAAGGTATATGAATGTTGAATCATGATGTTGTACACTTGAAACTAATGCAACATTGCATGTCAACTATACTTTAATACAAAGAAGTTGGGGAAATGATTTCCTGAAAGGTAAAGGGAGAAAAAGTAGAATTGGGCAGTGAACACCCCAGTTGGAAAGTCAGACTTGACAAAACCTTGGTCAACTCATCAGGGAGCTCCAGAGCAAAGATTTCCCATTAGAGGAGCCTCAGATCGAATAGAAATGGCCAAGACCTAGGAAAACCCAATCATGCTCAATCTCTGGCTAGGGGCTGTACAGAAAGAGTACAACCTCTGCTCAAAAGCTGAAGTGGATCCTGAAGGTGCTGCTGCTGCATGATAAGTTCATTTTTGAAGTGGGGTGAGAATGGCACAGCTCCATGACTGCCAAAGAGGGACATTGCAGAATAATTAAGAACTTTTCCTAAGTGGCAAATAGTCTTGAAAGATGGTCTTCCCTCCTTCTGGGTAGTGATCCCTAAGTTTTTAATCCTTTAAATTGTGAAGTATAACACAATAAAAACTGCACAAAATACACATGTGCAACTGAATAATTTATCACAAAACAAACACCCATGTGACCACCATTAAGATAAATGGAATATTGTCAGCATTCCAAAGGCCTCCCATGTGCCCCCACCCCAAATAAGGGCTTCCTTTCCACCATAAAAGTAACCACTATTTTAATTGTGTCATTATGATTCTCTAGGTGACACTTTAATTGTTTGAGGAAATAGGTTAAACCAAGTTTTTTCCCAAGCTTAACAAAATTGAATTTAGGTGGTCCCTAATATTGATAACGACTCCTTTAAATATAGGGCATCTTTCAGTGTTAAGTTTTTACTAATGTATCAAAATGAAGCTGAAGAACAGAAAGTGAAGGTGAAGTGGTAGTAGGACCCTAACCAAGTCTCAGTGTATACAATATCAAAATAACATGTAAATCTATAAGTTATATAATAATTTATATTACATATTCTCAGAGAACATGAGAGTAGATGATTAACCTCTGATTCATTGTCAGGTTTTCAGAAACTCTTTTGGCACAGATCAAGATAAATTTGTTACATGGACCATTATCAAAACCAATGCTCCTCAAGAGAATGATAGGCTTACCTCCCCAGTGTCAGAATTGTCTTCCTCTATTACTACTATTCTAAAGGTAGCTGGTTTAGGATCAAGGAACCAGGGTTTGTTTTCTATATGTCATTTATAAGCATTTTATTTTACAGGATTTAAAAATAATATATTCTTATAAAGTTAAAATTGGAGAGAGATAAAAACTGAATTTTCTCTCTTAGGTTGAATTCCCCAAAACCATTCTTTAAGATTAGGATTTGGGGACAGGTAGTTTATCTGTAAGGTCAAGGAGCATGGTGAAGGAGCACAGAAGAGGGAAAGAAAGTCAATAAAGGATATGTTGAGCAGCAGGTTTTCACTGGATACAACTAAGGCCCATTCCCCTATGAACTTCTAGGAGATGTGTAATAGAGAAGTTGGCTAACTGGCTATTTTTATAAGTAAAGTTTTAATGGAATAGAGTCATACCCTTTTTTGTTTATTTGTTTTCTGAGTTGAATAATTATGACAATATCACCCTTAAAGACTAAATTATTTACTATCTGGCCCTACAAAAACAATTTTGTCAGTCCATGGTATGAAACGCCTCAGAGTTGTCCCACCTGAGGGTGATAAAAATGAAGTATTTACTTACCGCTATTCTTTCCTCTTTGGCTGAGAGTTTCCCTGGGGTTGCTAACCACTCACACCTTCTGGCTGATTTGGTAGGTAGGCCAAGCACACTCCTGTGTTCCGAGGAAGGTTTATGTGTAGGGAGTTGCATGTGCTTGCAGAAAGCTCCAGTAAGTATGTACAGGGACAGTGAGAGCCAAGGAAATATGAGCAGGACAACAGTAGCATCTGCTATAATTCCTATCTACATAACCATCAATTCCAGTCAACACAGGTAACCACTTTAACAGTTTGGTGTTTTCCTTTTCTTTTTTAAAAAGATTTTATTTATTTATCTTTAGAGGGGAAGGGAAGGAGAGAGGGAGAAAAATATCAATGTATGGTTGCCTCTCGTGCGTAACCTGCTGGGAATTGGCCTGCAACCCAGGCATGTACCCTGACTTGGAATCAAACCATGATCCTCTGGTTTGCAGGCCTGCACTCAATCCACTGAGCTATACCAGCCAGGGCTTGGTGTTTTCCTTTTCAAAAGTTTCTCTATGTATACAGAATGTGTTTACACATTTGTGTATACTAGCTTACTTGGGAGTTGATGCCAAGTTGTGCTGGTAACTGGTATGCAAATCTGGGTACCCCCTGAATACCTTAGAACTGTCTCCTTACTAATGACTGAAGCTGAGCGTGTTAACTTCCACTTAGTATGGGTCTGTCCTCCAGAAGGACTGAATAAGTTTCTCTGACTTTGGAGAAAGCTCTGATGCAAAAAAGCTAGAGCAATAAGCCAAATATCTGAGGTAAGATATTGACAATACGCATGGAAACTGTCCAACATAGCTGCACTTTAAATCAGGGGCAGGCCATGGGACTGTGTTTAGGGAACTAATCCTGTTTACTACAAGACTAGATGATGTTCACATAGTTAATTACTTGTGTGACCTTGACAGATGTAGCTGAATGAGAAATAGTCAACTACAGGAACAATGAATGCATCATAAGATACTCTGAAATAGCAACTTATCCTTTTACCTGCCCTTGAATTGACATGCCCTTTAATTATCTTAGTGGACCATTTAACAGAAATAACATGATTACCTTTGTTCGGTTTTCTTTTAACCACTTAAACTTCAAATGCTATCATGCCTTCCTTACCAATGATGTAGATCTGTGTGGTCTTAATGTGAAAGAAAGTGATTGCCATATTATTCATTCTTCTTCCTGAAAAGGTAAACAAGTGTGTCTTTGTCATAAGTCACTCAGTGAAGCATCTATGTGATAACTTTTTACAACTACAGAAATAAATGAACTATGCTCAAATTGGGTGATTTTGCCTTCTCTAAAGATACATTTCAGGAGGATTTTGCATCCATGCCTTATCTCCTTCTCAAGTCTTTCTTTACCTTTAGAGAGGCCTTGGGTGTTACACTCTTCACCTAACACCCTGGCTTGGGTTTAATAGACATTTACCCTCAATTACTGAAACACTAGGTTAATTTTTTCACTAGTACCTTAGAGTATGCACTTGTGACTTGAACAAACAGCATCCTTTGCTTTGCGGATTTCCTATCCCTACTTATTCCTGGCAGCTAAGGAACACATGGGGCTGAAAATTAAATTTTCTTGTGCAAAGTGGTTAGCATTTCATAAAACAGCACTGCAAAGATACTAAAAACTTATTTCACATCACTTGATTTGTGATGTGTAGAACTTAGAAGACAGAATATGATTATATCTATTTTCCTATCTATCTGTCAGTACAGATGAGAGTAAAAGATGTGTACAAGAAATTATGTAATAGAGCCTCCATCCAGTTAACACACCTGGAACCTCACACAAAAGCCTAACACAAGAGCAGATGAGCAGGGAACTCAGTGGAGGCTGGTTCTAGGAGTGTCTTAAATTAGTATGGGTTCCGAAAGAAAGCCTATTTAGGCCAGCAGTATGGAGAGCTATGATGAGGAATTTGGGGCCAGATAAATGAGGAAGAATTTCAAAGGGTATTAGACAGATCCTCTTGTATGCTAAGAGGAGCCCATCACTACTGTGGAAACCAGTGGTCAACTACAGTTCTTTGTACAAAGATGACAGTGTGACTAATTTGGAAGGGAGAAGGCTCTTGGGTCGTGAAGTAGTGGATGCCAAAGGAATAGTTATAACTAGGCCAAGCTTAAGTAAAGACTTTTTGATAAGAGATTCAAACAGATAAAGTCCTCGAAGGTGGAGACATGTTATTTTAAAGGAGTTTTGGGAGAGTGGTGGGGGGAAAATGCAGACAACTGTAAATGAACAATAATAAAGTAATTTAAAATAAATAGATGAAGGAGTTTTGAGCTGTGACAAAAATGAAAATAGCACAACACTTCAGCTCTGTGGAAGATTTGGAAATGATTTTTGGCCCAGCTGACTTTAACTTCACAGAAGCAGACAAGGGATTTGTTTGTTTGTTTGTTTCCTGGGAATAAGTCCTAGAAATGTGCCCTAGAATTGTAGTACTCTACTCTGTTTACCTCAGTGGCATGCTGAATATATTAGAAGAGCCATCTGTAGGTGCACTGACTACCAAGTTACAGGTGAGGTGGTGTTAGGTGAATGTTTTCTTTTTTAAAAAAAGATTTTGTTTATTTATTTTTAGAGGGGAAGAGAAAGAGAAAGGGAGAGAAACATCAATGTATGGCTGCCTCCCGTGCATCCCCCCACTGGGAGCTGGCCTGCAACTCAGGCATGTGCCCTGACTGGGAATTGAACCACGGTCCTCTGGGTCGCAGGCCCATGCTCAATCCACTGAGCCACACCAGCCAGGGCTAGGTGAATATTTTCTGACAGAAAAATGCAAGATAGGGGTGAAAGCTGAGAGTTGCCCAGTGTAGGCAGTCTTTAGAAAATAAACTTATATTCACCATATCCACTGCTGATGCTTGTGGTTGTTTCTAGCATACAAAAAAATTAAACTACAATTAAGAGTCATTTGTACCACTCATTTACAGTGAAATCCTTGTGACATTGATGTGTCTTCTCCCTGATATCATCCAGGTTGTTAGGGAACAAAGAATCAGTTGTATTAGAGCGTCTAATTCTCTCTTCAAATATTCACTCATTATAAAGAAAAAAAAGTAAAAATCTGAAACCACAGAAATCATTTTGGGGAGTAGGGTGAATTCTGGCACCTCAAGAAGAATGAGGATTCGTGTATGGAAGAGAGCAGGGGAGAAAGAGAAGAATGAGAATGCTTGCAAGGAGAAATCAATACTTGGCAAACAAAAGTATTAGAAGATCATACTATTACACATGACCTATTTAATACAAACCAAAGAATATCTATTGCCTCTCAACTCAATAGACAAAAACAAGAAAAGAAGTGATGTAGAATTACAGCAGAAGCAAAGAAACAATTAAGAGGGGAATTGTCTTGTGGTTTCAGTTAGTGGCAAGGTGACGTAAAGGAGGTTCAGAGCAGAAGAAATGCATAATAACTCTTTTTAAAATAAGCCAAGCATATTATTTTAAATGAACCATTAGAAATAGGAAAACACAAATAGCATAAGCAAAAATTGACTTGTATGATGTAGTTCAAGTACATATTACCATTTGTTTATTTTTCAGTCTCTTTTACAGGAAGGTTAGAGAACTCAACGCTGTATTAAAATGTATTTTTTATGCCTGTGAGCCTAGTATTGCTTGAAAAAGACAAATCAGCCTAACTATGGGCTTCAGCATAGTCCATGTTTGTCTCACAAAAGTCTCCGGCCTTCTTAAGAATTCTCTGACCATTCTGTATGCCTTTGCCTGTGGGAAAAAAAAGTACTTGTTAAGGAAAATGCCAAGTCCCTGAATGAGTGAGATTGACCAAAGGCTTTTTTCATTGCTATCAAATTTGGGGATCATATATTAAATTTACAGCTTTGTCTGCATTAAGATGTATGGAAGAGGTGAAAATAGGAAAGGAGAAGGGAGGTAGGTGCTACTTTTCCCTCATTTAAGAATATATACAGTTAGTGGGTACATTGAAACTTTAATAGCTGGTTTCAACTGGTTGCTTTTTTGGATTAAACAAATGTTTTCAACTGCCACCTGAGTTTTAGAGGGGAGAGGATATGGGTTGTAGTTAATTTGAAACTCTGCTTATTTATATCTAGGTAATAGAAACGTGAATTCTAGCTGGCAGTTAAAATATATAGAAAATCTAATCAATGTAGCTCATCATGTAGTAGGCCGTTAGACAGGCATGAGCAAAGTAGGAATGATAGGCCAGGTATAGAAGGTCACCAGGGCAGAGAGCCCCAGGTGCTTAGCAATAGAAAATAATTTTACGGAGAGACCTCATTACCAAGGTGACCTTTCCTCCCCTACCGTATTGCTTGCTGGTCATGTGGTTTAGACCTGATTTTTTTATATTGCCAGTCATGTTATTCCAAACCCTCTTCTAACCTTTGCTCCCTGGCTTGTTATTAGTCACATGGTAGACCCCCTTAGAGTAAGAATAAGGGGGTGGATATTAGCCTCATATGACTCCCATACAAGGCCTTGTATGATCATTCCCTTAAGCTTTAAGCCCTCAAGAAAACGATGGTCTTACCTGCATCAAATATGTATTTGTGTATGACCCTATAGACAATAGCCAATCAAAAAATGGTAACTGGTATCTTTTCAGACATAATAATCAAAATAATATAAACAATGTAAGAAGTTAATACATGCAGCTCTCCACTCACAGCAACAAGGTGTAAAGATCACATATAAAACCAGTGCTTTTATTTAGTGAAAAATAGACAAGCAATTTATAAATATAAATTTATAAATATAAATTGCTTGTGCTAGCTGCTTCTTATTTAAAGAACAAGTGAAAGGGGAAATGGAACCTCTTCCTAAAGATCTCCTAAACAGCTAAGTAAAACAGCACAATTATAAACCTAAGAGAAAAATTATATGTGTACATAATGGAATACAAAGGAAACCCTTTCAAAAGTAGGCCTGCGGTCAAGGATAAAAAGGTAACATTATCTTGAATTCTAAGCTTTACATATAGACAGGTATACTGCTGTTTTTTGTCACTTAAGATAATATTAGTGACTAAAACTTAGAAGAGGGTCTAGAATGTACTAAACACTGTAGGAGAGTTTTATATTTATTAACTTATTTAATACTGCAAATGCAAAACCAGTTCAAAATCATCCCATCCTGTTTCTAACAAGATACTGAGTTGCTGTTCAGAGGCGGTAGACCAAAATCACAAGTCATTCAGCAGAAGCTTGGGCAGAGGAGAGAACTTTGACCTCCATCATCACTTAGAACCAAGAACACTGGAACCCTTTCAGAATGGAAGGGTCCACCCTCCAGGAAGATCTGGTGCTGCAGCACCTTACTATAACTTAGCATAAATGATCACGTTCCAAAATTCTCAAATAAAAATCTACTTTGCCAGTACTTCTGCATGCCAACCTGTCAGCCTCAACCCTTCAAAACTTGCCTCAAGAATGGGGAGGCAGAACTTCTGCCAAGATAGAGGCATAGGTGGAAACACTGTGCCTTCTCCCACAACCAAGTTTTAATACAACAATGGTTTGGAGAACAAAGACACAGCAAAAAACAGAAAGCTGAATTATACGGAAGTCCGACAACCACTAACTGTTCAATGGGGATGGTAAGAGGGGAAGAGCCAGCAGCAGAGCAGGGTCCGGCAGGACAGATCCCCCGACCTAGGCGCGCAGGCAGCCCGGAACCAGTTGGGGTGCGGGCAGACTGACCGCGGTCCCACATTCGCGCACGGTGAGACAGACCACGCAGGCCGCAGGGGGCGAGGGCTGACAGCAGTGGCACACTCGTGTGCAGTGGGATGAAACACTCGGGCCCGGTAACAGTGGCAGCTGCAGCACCTGTGGGGGCCACGGCGGGAGGTGGTGGACGGACGCCATAGTTCCTCGTTGACCCCGCCCCCACATACAACATCACAACCCAGGGACTGAGTTGCCCTGCTCTAGTGAACACCTTAGGGCTCCGATCCTGCTATGGAACAGGCATGAACAGCCTGAAAGATGGCACAAGAAGAACTCAAAGTCCCAGAGCCGATAACTCTCAGTGACCGAGAAATTGCCAGCCTCTCAGAAGCACAATTCAGAACTGGTTGATTATAGTCACAAATTAGAGGAACATATGAAGGCTAAACTAATTGAAATGAAGGGAGATACACAGGAAACCAATAGTGATGGAAAGGAAACTGGGACTCAAATCAATGGAATGGACCAGAAGGCAGAACGAAAAATCCAACCAGAAAGGAATGAAGAAATGAGAATTCAAAAAAATGAGGAGAGGCTTAGGAACCTCCAAGACATCTTTAAACGTTCCAACATCCGGATTACAGGGGTACCGGAAGGGGGAAAGAAACAGCCACGAGTGGAAAACTTATTTGAACAAATAATAAAGGAGAACTTCCTCAGTCTGGCAAAGGACATAGACTTCCAGGAAATCCAGGAAGCTCAGAGAGTCCCAAAGAAGTTGGACCCAAGAAGGAACACACCAAGGCACATCATAATTACATTAGCCAAGACTAAAATGAAGGAGAGAATCCTAGAAGCAGCAAGAGATAAGGGGACAGTCAGCTGCAAAGGAGTTCCCATCAGACTGTCAGAGGATTTCTCAAAAGAGACCTTCCAGGCAAGAAGGATCTGGAAGGAAGTATTCCAAGTCATGAAATCCAAAGACCTACATCCAAGATTGCTCTACCCAGCAAAACTTTCATTTAGAATGGAAGGACAGATAAAGTGCTTCTCAGATAAGGTCAAGTTCAAGGAGTTCATCATCACCAAGCCCTTATTATATGAAATGTTAAAGGGACTTATATAAGAAAAAGAAGATAAAAAATATGAACATTGAAAGGACAGCAAACACACAGTTATTAACAACCACACCTAAAACAAAAGCGAACCAAGAGGACACCTAGCTCAGGAGTGGAACCATAGAAATGAAGAACACATGGAGGGTTAGCAACAGGGGAGTGGGAGGAGGAGAAGGGGGGAGAAGGCACAGAAAATAGCATAGAGGGTAGGTAGAAAATAGATGGGGGGGAGGGCAAGAATAGTGGCTNATATATCTCTGAGCCACTGATGTTTCTTTCCCAGTCTCCCTTCCACCCCCTCCCCTCCCCTCTCTCTAAAGGTAAAGAAATAAGTATTTTTTTCCTTTTCTCATAGCCTGGTGTCATAGTTTTCACTCCTATGCACATTGGGCAGGAGGTCCTTTCTAGGTAGCATAACAAGGACATGAGGGCAGTCATTTTGTTATCCAGTTTTAAAGATGAAGGTACCAGAGCATGGAGAGGTGAAATAATTTACCCAAGGTCACACAGCTAGTAAGGGATGAAGCTAGGATTTAACACTCTTCTTCAGGATACAATCTTCTTCAGAGTCCTGAGGTCATGGCACATCAGTTGATAAATCTACATCTCATCACACAGATAACACCAGCTGCTTATATGCATAAATGAAGGCAATCTTAAAAAAATTAAGTGTTAAAGGTTCTTTTCCTTCTGTAAAATATAAAGCAATATAATGTGGAGACCATGCTGGAAAGATCATCCTCAAATTTCACCGTTATTTCCCATCCTCGGGAGCCCAGAGAAGTCATTCTCAGCTTAGTTTCTTGCTGATAGTCATCTCTGTCAAAAAACTATTACCCATCATGTGCCCTTCTACTTAACTCATTGTGTTCTGAGCCTGATAATCAAGACTGCTGGGGAACTTGCTCAAGACTGGAGTTAATAGGGAGACTCAATTGCATTTAACCCCAGAGAGGGTTGCTTACAGGTCATTGTTGAGATAATTAGTCAAGCAGCTTACCCCTCAGCCGTCCCTGCTGCTGCTGCTGGTTGTTTCTTAACCTTGAAAAATTTACAAAAAAAAAACATTTGTTGACAAATAAAAGAGAACTGAAATGGTAGGAAAATCACCTCCTTATTTCCTTAATTGAGATTGGACACAGCAAGTAACATTTCCCCAAGCATAGTTTTGTTTTTCCTTCCAATTCTTCCTCCCAAATATTTTATGTTAAATCTCTGTCTTTCAGACTGAAAAACAATGTTAAGTCAACAACAGCTTTCCCAGCCTGAGACAGCTATGATTTGATCTGCAACAGAAAATACCAGTGATGATAAGGCCCAATTGATTGATTAAAAGGGAAAAATATGATTGATGTTTTTATACATTTTTAAAATTTTCCCTGCCTCCCCCCGCAGTGCTCCCCACCTCCCTCCCATTTCCACCCACACCTTAGTTATTGTCCATGTGTCCTTTATACTTGTTCATGAGAGTCCTTCCCCTTTCCCCCTGTGATTCTCTTTCCTCTCCCCTCTGGTCCCTGTCAGCCTGTTCTGTATTTGAGTGTCTTTGGTCATATTTTGCTTGCTTGTTTGTTTTGTTGTTTAGATTCCTGTTAACAGTGATATCATATGGTATTTGTCTTTCACTGCCTGGCTTATTTTGCTCAGCATAATGCTCTCCAGTTCCATCCATAATGTTGCAAAGGGCAGGAGCTCCTTCTTCCTTTCTGCAGCATAGAATTCCATTCTGTAAATGTACCATAGCTTTTTGATCTAGTCATTTACCGATGGGCATCTAGGTTGCTTTCAACTCTTGGCTATCATAAATTGTGCTGCTATGAACATCGGGGTGCATAGGTTCTTTTGGATTGGTGCTTCAGGGTTCTTAGGATATACTCCTAACAGTGGAATTGCTGGGTCAAAAGGCACGTTCATTTTTAGTTTTCTTAGAAAATTCCATACTGTTTTCCATAGTGGTTATACCAGTCTGCAATCCCACCAACAGTGAACTAGGGTCCCCTTTTCCCCACAACCTCTCCAGCACTTGTTTGTTTCTTTGTTTATGATAGCCATTCTGACTGGTGTAAAGTGGTATCTCATTGTGGTTTTAATTTGCATCTCTCTGTTAGCTAGTGATATCTAGCATCTTTTCATGTGTCCCTGGATCCTCTGTATGTCCTCCTTGGAGAAGTTTCTGTTCAAGTCCTTTGCCCACTTTTTAATTGGGTTGCTTGTCTTCTTTGAGTGGAGTCGTGTGAGTTCTTTGTATATTTTGGAGATTAAACCTTTGTCTGAGGTATCATTGGCAAATATGTTTTCCCAAACAGTTGCTTCTTTTTTTCTTGATACTGTTTTCCTCAGCCATGCAGAAGCTTTTAATTTTGATGAGATCCCATTTCTTTATTCTTTCCTTTATGTCCCTTGCTCTAAGGAATGTATCAGTAAAAATATTGCTATGTGAAATATCTGAGATTTTCCTGCTAATGCTCTCCTCTAGGGCTTTAATGGTTTCACGGCTTATATTTAAGTCTTCTATCCACCTTGAATTTATTTTGGTGTATGGTGTAAGTTGATGTTTTTATACATTTTTAAGGGTTGACATTTATTGCTTGCTTAGCCAAGAAATATTTTTTATAAAACTATTATGTAGACACTTTTATGCCATGTACTGTGGTTTATATAGAATGTGTATTTATTAAATATATACCTGATACATTACACTGTAAGGATTCAAATAAATAAGACACAATTCTATCTACCATCACAGGTTTTGACTGTCAGCTACATACTTCTCCACTGTCTGACCTTCAGTCTCAGCTAGGATTATAGATTATGCACATAAGGGCTACAGTAACAGAGATAGTCCTCAAAGGGAAAAAGGAAAGGTGTCTAAGTAAATTTCTTCTCTTTATCTTCTGTCTGTCCAATGGAATAAAAAACAAAAGGATAAAATGCCTTGTCTTTTGCTAAGAGATCTTAAACAACAGAAAGGGAGTTTGGATACAATATGATCATTAAAGATTTTTTTTAAAAGAGATTGCTTGGTTTCTTAGGGAAGTGTTTTAAAAAGTTTAATCTGGAAAACATGCAGAATCAGTAGAGGTCAATATTGGAAGCAGGAAGTTGAGTTTAAAAACTACTATACAATTTAGACAGGGAATGGTAATTAAATGTGGTTGTTATGAGACATCTGCTTCTGGCCAAGGTGGAGTAATAGGGAATATATTCACCCTCCCACCTGAAGTAATTAAGATCATAACAAAATGTATACTCTAAGGGTTTTCAGATATTAAATATCAGGCATAAGACAATGATTTCTATAAAAGGGGAAATTGAGGAGGCAAGCTCTATGACTGCCACAGCTTACTGTCAAGACAGAGTTTCCAGGCCACCACACAGGCAGAGAGAATCCAACAGCCTCCCTGAGTTAAGAATATGGAATTGGAGGTCCAAGGAGGCCAAGGTGGCTAAAGTTTAAAGGGAAAATTAACAGAAAGGAGAGAGTTGCATAAAGACAGAGCTCCAGAGATCTCCAAGGGGTCTCCCTAAGTCTTCAGCTGAGTACTGATCAGCATAATAATGAAAAAGCTAACTATCTTAGGCTAAGGACAGAAACATCCAAAATCCTTGGAGAGCAATGTCACTTGAATACTTTGTCTTTTCACCAACCAGGGTAGGAAAACTTTGTACTTCATAGGGCACTGGACTAAGTACTCAGAGAACTCAGAAAATTATAGCCTCAGTAGTAGAAAAGAAATTAGCTCTACTTTAAAGACAGATATGATCCAATCTAAAAAAGCTTAAAAGCAAGCTTTGAAATGAATAAATTATTTCCAAATATTCTAATATCATCTGCATATTTATAATACTTGTGATAACTATGTATGGTGCCAAGTGGGTACTGGAAATACTGAGGTAGGGGAACACTATGTAAAGTATATGATTGTCTAACCACTATGCTGTACACCTTAAACCAATACAAAATAATATTGAAGGTAAACTGTAACTGAGATATTAAAATTAAACCTCAAAACATATCCATAACCCCCACATAAAAATTAACAGTAGCTGGCATTTAATCAAGGTATGCAAAGAAGTGGGAAAACACACCTGAAAAATAAAGAGAAAGTCAATTAGTAGTAAAAAACAAAAGTGACACACATGTTACAATTAGTAGACAAGAACATTAAAACAGACATAACTATATGAACATGTCAATGAACATGTATAAAGGACACATGAACAAAGCCAAAGGTGGGTATGATCAAGGGTGGTAGGTGAGGGTGGCTGGGGTGAGAGGAAGTGGTGGGAGACAATGAGACAACTGTACTTGAACAATAGAGAAATGTGAAAAAGTAATTAAAAAATAAAATCTTAAAAAAGAACTCTATTGAGGAAGTAGTGAAATTTATTAATAAATGTTATTAAATCTCAAGAAAATAAAATATAAAAACTATAAAGAAGAACATAGGAAATAGCATAAATAAGTCAAATACAAAACTAAAACCATAGATAACATTAATAAGAACCAAAAGCTAGTTCTTTGAGGTTAAAAATGAAGTGATGAACCTCTAGTCAGACTTACCAGAAAAAAAGAAAGAAGACCAAAAATACCAACATCAGAAAGATCACATAACCACAAATCCTATAGATACTAAATGGAAAGTACGTTAGTTATGTATTACTGCATAGTAATTACCATAAAACTTGGTGCCTTGAACCAACAAATATTTATTATCTCACCGTTTCTAAGAATCAGGAATTAAATTTCTTTAAAAACCTTTAATCTCTCAGTAACTCTCTCTTTAGTGTCCTTCCAAGTTCTTCCCACTGCTCAGTTCCAATACCACTCTTAATGTTTAGGTTTTTGCTATGGCAGCACTTCATTCTCAGTATCAAAATTTGCAGTAGTTTTCTTTTTTTTAAATTTTTTTCAAATATTTTATTTATTTATCTTTAGAAGGGAAGGGAAGGAGAGGAGAGAAATACCCGTGTATGGTTGCCTCTCGTAGGTCCCCTGCGGGGAACTGGCCTGCAACCCAGGCATGTGCCCTGACTGGGAATTGAACCGCAATCGTGTGGTTTACAGTCCTGCGCTCAATCCACTGAGCTATACCAGCCAGGGCTGCAGTAGTTTTCCATTGCTGTGTAACAAATTGCCCTCAAGCTAAATGTTTAATCATATTATCTTAAATTCTTTTGTAATTCTGAAATGTGAGAGTGCTTTATGTGGGTATTTTTAGATCAAGGTTACTTGTGAGGTTTCAACCAAGATGTCAGTCAGGGCTAGAGTCATCTGGAGGCTAGAGAATTTGCATCCAAGGCGATTAAGTCACATTGCTGTTGGCAGGAGGCTGCAATTCATTGCCTTGAAGGTTGTTCTTGAGGTCATTTGAGTGTCACTTCAACAGGACAACTGACTTCTACTCATGAGGCAATACAAAACATAGATCAAGGAAGATGTCACAATGTCTTTAATATCCTAATGTTGGACATCACACTATTTTAATTCTGCCACATTTCATTTGTTAGAAACAAATCACCCAGTATAGCCCAAACATAGGCAAAACAAATTAGTCATCATTTTTTGAATGGAGGAGAACCAAAGTATTTGTGAAACATAATTTAAAACTACCATATTTAATAAGGAAATATTATAAACAAATTATGCCAATATATTTGACAGTTTAGATGAATGAACAAGTGATTTGATAGACATAACTACCAATGATCACTCAAAAGTAATAGATAATCAGAATAACTTTACATGTATTTAAAATTGAATTTATAAGTTAAAAACTTTCCACCAAAAAACCCCACTAGACTCAGATGGCTCCACTGGTGAATTCCACCAAATATTTAAGACAAAATAGATTAACCCTACACAGTTCTTCCAAATATTAAACAGGAGGGAATAGTCCCTAACTCTTATAATGAGATAATGTAATGGCATAGATGGAAATGGAGAGCATTATGCTAAGTGAAGTAAGCCAGAGAGTGAAAGACAAATATCATATGATCTCACCTGTAAGTAAAGCCTAATCAACAAAACAAACAAGCAAGCAAAATATAACCAAAGACACTGAAAAAGAACAAACTGACAGTAACCAGAGAGGAAAGTGGAGAGGGATACTGGGGGGAAAGAGGGGGAGGGTCGTCAAGAAACATGTATAAAGGACACATGAACAAAGCCAAAGAAAGGTTTGTGGGTGGGAGGTGAGGATGGGTGGGGCGGGGGGCATGTGGGGTGAAAATGGAGACAACTGCACTCCAACAACAGTAAAAAAAAAATTTAATTCCAGGAAAAACATATCCTGATAATAAAACCAGGCAAAATGTTTTTAAAAATAAAATTACAGAATAACATCTTTTGTGAAGATAAATACAAAACTCCTTAACAAAATTTTGCAGGGAAATAGGGGAGGGATTTAGAGGAACAATTATAAAGGATACATGGACAACAACTAAGAAGGGTGGAAATGGGAGGGAGGGGGGAGGACGAGGGGTGGGACAGGATGGGAGTAATAGACAGAAAACTGTACTTGAAAAATAATTAAATAAATTTAAAAAAGACATATGGAGAATAACTAAGGTGAGAGGTGGAAATGGGAGGGAATTTGGGAGCACGGGGGGGGGCAGGAAGGGCTGGGAATATAAGACAGAAAACTGTACTTGAACATGAATTAAATAAAAACAATAAATAAATAAATAAACTGTCTCAAACTCAAAAAATTTTGCAAATTTAATTCAATAATATATAAAAAGCTAATGTATAATGACCAAATAAGGATTATTCCCACAGTAAAAATTGGTTTAAAATTTAGGCTTTACAGATTAAAAAATAAAAATCATATGATAATCTCAATAGTTGCAAAAATTCTGAAAATTCCAACGGCCATTCATAATTTTAAAAAATCTCAGTAAACTAAGAATAGAAAGAAACTGTTTCAAACTAACAAATAACATCTTTGGAAAGTCTACAGTTAATATACTACTTGTGGTAAAAAATTAAATTTTCCTCCCTGAGATCATACAAAAAACAATGGTTATCTACTCTCACCATTTCTATTAGACATTAGCCTGGTGCTTCTACCTAGTGCAAAATGAAGGAAGGAAGGGAGGAAGGAAGGAAGGAAGGAAGGAAGGAAGGAAGGAAGGAAGGGAGGAAGGAAGGAAGGGAGGGAGGAAATAAAGGTTAGAAAATAATTAAAGCTACCTTTATTAGCAGATGATATGATTGCCCATGTAGAGAACCCTACATTATCTTTTCTAGAAGTTACTAGAATAAGTGCGATTAACAAATTGTTAAGAGGGAAATTTGAATTAGTTAGCTTGGGATATCATATATTGGGGGCCTGGGGTAAAAAAAAAACCAACACAAAAACACTCTCTCCCAGTAGTGGAGCTGGGATGTTTGAGATCGGGATGCCAGCATGGTTGGATTCTGCTGAGAACTCTTCTCCTGATTTGCCTTCTCACTGACTCCTCACATGGATAAGAGAAAGCAATCTCTCTCCTCCTCTTCTTATAAAACCTCTACAGTCGATCCATTACAATGTAGGTTTAAACTACATGGGTCCACTTATACATAGCTTTGTTTTTCAACAAATACAATAGGGTTTTCCATATCTGCAGGTTTCACATCCACAGATTCAAACAACTGTAGATTAAGAGTGATAATTTTGTATTCCCAACCATATATTCCCACCCACGGATTCTCAATCTCAGATTGAAAATACTGTTTTTGATCCAAGCTTGATTGTATCTGCAGATGCAAAGGGCCAACTGTAGAGTCAATAGTTATGTTTGGATTTTCAACTGTGGAGGGGTGACTGCCCTAACACCCTCCCAAGCTGTACAATAGTCAACTGTAATCCTATCAGTAGGGCCCCATCCTCGTAATCTAACCAAGATCTAATTATTTTCCAAAGGCCCCAATTCCAAATATTATCACTTTGGGGTTAGAACTTCAACATAAGAATTGGTGTGCACAAACATTCAGTCCATAACAAAGGAGTGTTAGGGGACTGTGTGAAAAAGTTGAAGGGATTAAGAAGCATTAATTGGTAGTTCCAAAATAGTCACATAAATGTAAAACATAGAGAATACAGGCAATAATATTGTAATAACTATGTACTGTGCCAGGTGGGTACTTGAGATACTGGGTAGCACTTTATAAACTATATGATTGTCAAACCACTGTGCTCTACACATGAAACTAATACAAAATAATGTTAAATGTAAACTGTAATTGAAAAATAAAATTAAAAAAACATTTTTCTGTGTATGTGTATATAACACACATATAAAATAAACCATTGGGAATTTAAAGAAATGATACTATTTATAATAGCATCAAATATATGAAATACTTGAGATAAATTTGACAAAGATGTGTAAGATCTGTACACTGAAGCTACAACATATTGCTATAACTGGAAAATACCTAAATAAATAGAAATATATCATGTTCATTAATCAGAACAATCAATACTCTTAAGATATCAATTCTACACAAATTGATCTATAGATTTAACACAATCTCAATCCAAATCTGAGCACCTTTCGTGTGTGTGTGTGTGATTTAGAAAATACTGAGTTGATACTAAAGTACATATGAAAAAGCAAAGGATCTACAATAGCCATAACAACTTTGGAAAATGAAAAACAAATTTAGAACAGCATATGCTATCTGCTTTTAAGATTTAGAAGCTGCACAAATGTCCATCAGTAGATGAGTAGATAAAAAAGCTGTGGTACAGTTACATAATTGAATACTACTCAGCTATAAAAAAGAAGAAAATTTTACCCTTTGCAACAGTATGGATGGACCTGGAGAACATTATGCTAAGTAAAATAAACCAGTCAGAAAAAGACAAATACTACATGATTAATCTCATATATGGAATCTAATGAACAAACTGAACTAACAAGCAAAATAGAGACAGACTTATAAATAGACTGCAACCTGACAGCTCTAAGGGTTGGGTGCTAGGTGAAGGGGATAGAAGGATTGAGCAAAAATAAAACAAGAAAAACACTTGTGGACATGAACAGCAGTCTGTTGAATGCAGAGGGAGGGGGAGTAGAGGGAAGTTATGGACAGAGACTTACATAGTTTTTTGACCATAAGACACACCTAGGATTTAGAGGAGGAAAATAGGAAAAAATTGAAGCAAAAAATGTGGTAAAATATTTAATAACATAAATAACATAGTATTTCACCAATGTAAATGTAAACAGAACTCAACAGCAGCATTAACAACCATTATTCCTCCCAAATCTGGGGAGAAAAAAAGTGCATCTTATTGTCCAAAAAATATGGTCACTTTGGGTGGCAAACACACAATACAGTGTACAGATGATGTGTTGTATAATTGTGCACCTGAAACCTGTATGATTAGATCCATACAAATATGGTGCAATTGTGTTTGACAAAGGTGCAAAGTCAGTGCAATAGAAAATGGACGGCCTTTTTAACATATAACGTTGAAATACTTAGATATTCATATAGTAAAAAAATTAACCTTGACCCATTCTGTATTAGTTTTCTATTGCTGCATTAAAAAAATACAACAAACTTAGTGGCTGGAAGCAACACTCATTTATTAACTCACAGTTATTTAGGTCAGAATTCTGAATACAGTGTCACTAGACACTCTGCTCCAGGTTTCAGAAGTCTAATATCAATGTGGCAGACAAACTGTGTTATCAGTGGGAGCTCAAAGTCCTTGTGCAACCTCATGTAGTTGTAAAATTCAGTTCCTGTCAGTTGTAGGACCGAGGTTTTTGTTTCCTTGCTGGCCATAAACCATGAGGCACTCTCAGCAACTAGAAGGTGTCAGTTTTTTTTTTTTTGGGGGGGGGGGTTTGTTTGTTTGTTTGATTGTGTTGACACATTGTCCCTTTCATCTGCAAAGCCATCAATGGAGAATCTCTCTTACGTTCAACTCCTCTTTTTAAATCTTTTATTCAGAAAAAGACTAAGCCTTTTCAAGAACCCATTTAATCAAGTCAGCCCTACTCAGGATTATCTCCCTATCTAAAGGTCAAATGATTTGGGTTCTTAATTGCATCTGCAAAATCCCTTCACAGTAGCACCCAGATTTGTGTTTGATTGATTAACTGTGAAAATATGTGCATATACCAAAGCTCTTGTGAGTCAACTTAGAATTCTGCCTGCCCCACACAGCCTGTACTATTATAATAATTGAATCATAATATGACATAGACCTAGATATACAAAAACTAAAACTATAAAATCTCTAGAAGAAAATATAAGAGAAAGTCTTTTCGGGTTGGATTAAACAAAGATATCTTAAGTATGACACCCAAAGGCACAATTTATACAACAAAAACTGGATAAACAGAGATTCACAAAAATTAAGAAGTTGTCCTCCAAAAATGTTGAAGAATGAAAAAGCAAGGCACATACTAGGGGAAAAATTGCCAATTGTACATTTGATTTAAAAAAAAAACCTTGTGTCCATAACATGTATAAAAAACTATCAAGTCATAATCATAAAAAGACAAGCCAATTAAAAATGGAAAAAAGATTTGAACAGTTCACCAAATAATATAGATGTCAAATAAGCACACAAAAAGTGCTCAACATCATTAGCCATTGGAGAAATTCAAATTAAATCCACAAAAAGATACCACAATATACTATTAGAATTAGGAATACTCATGTTAACAAGTGTTAGCAGGGATGTGCACTAGGTTAAACTCTCATAAACTCTTTTTTAAAGTATATTTTATTGATTATACCATTACAGTTATCCCATTTTTCCTCCCCTTTATCCCCCTCTGCCATTCACTCCTCTTCCTCCATCATTTCCCCACCTTAGTTCATGCCCATGGGCCATACATATACGTTACTTTGCTTCTCCATTTTCCATACTATTCTTAAGCTCCCCCTGGTTATTTTGTATCTACCATTTTTGCTTCTTATTCCCTGTACCTTTCCCCCCGCCCATTCTCCCTGCTCTCCCTCCCCACTGATAACCCTCCACATGATCTCCAGTTCTGTGATTCTGTCCCTGTGGTTTGCTTAGTTTTTGTGGGGGTTAAGGTTCAGTTGTTGATAAGTGTGAGTTTGTTTGTAGGGAACAAATCTGCCTAGCAATGACAATTGTAGCTCAGCCCTATTGAAAAGCCCAATAGGCACCTGGTGGCACACAGAATGCCAAACCTATGGATCAGTTCTCCTGTGGGAAATCAGACCTGCATTATACCTAGGCTGCTTTGAGGCTTGCCCTTGCTAAGACTCCCTCACCCTGAGTTGAAGAAGCAAATGCTTACTGCATATCTTTAAAGTAACTTCCTGATGTTTGTGCTTATTCTCACAAGGACTGAAGTGTGACCAGACCTGTTACTCTTATTGTTCCCTTGTGTTTGCAACACTTTTTCCTTGTTAATCTGTAAGGACTAATCAGTAACATCCTTTCCATTGCTATCTGTAAAAAGTAACTACCTAAAGCAAACCTAAGCATAATGAATGAAACCCTTCTTTGTTGTTTGCTATTAGAAAGCCAATAAAAGCCTGTCAAGGCAAGACTCAGGGCACTATCCTCGTGAGAAAGTGGCCACACTGTCCTTTTTCCTCCACAGGACTTCAGTTGTCTGTGTGAATTTGTCTCACATCTCATCCTCTACCCCATGGACACTGCCGGCCAGTGTCCGCATCATTCACTGTCATTTTACTGTTAATAGTTTTGATCTTCTTCTTTTAAACTTTTAATGGGAATGCAAAATGGTATATCCACTATGGAAAACATTTGGCAGTTTTTTTTTAAACATTAAACATATACCTTAATTATTCTTCAGATTTTCCATTCCTGAATATTTACCCAAGAGAAATGAAACCATATGAATTCATGATGACTTTATTTTTTTTAATTCTTGTTCAAGTACAGTTTTCTGTCTTATATTCTCAGCCCTGCCCCCCCCAGTGCTCCCCATCTCCCTCCCATTTCCGCCCCCCCTTAGTTATTGTCCATGTGTCCTTTATAATTGTTCATGATGACTTTATACTGTGTTCATAGCAGTTGTATCTGTAACGGGCAAAAATAAAACAACCCAGATGTCCACAAACAGTTGAAAGGATTAACAAATTGTGTTATACACATACAATGAAATACTATCTAGTGATAAAAAGGAATTAACTGTGGAAGCACATAAAATGGTTGAAATCTCAAAATCATTCCAAGTGAGAGAAGCTAGGTGAAAGAGTACATAGTATATGATTCCATTTATTTACATTTCTGGAAAGTTTAGTGACAGGAAGAAATTAGTGGTGGATTGGTAAAGAGAAGGAGTGAGTGGTTACAAAGTTGCATGAGGAAATTTTAGGGCAAAGGATATTATCTTCATTGTGGTAGTGATTTCATAAGTGTATACATATGTCAAAATTTATCTAATTGTACATTTTAAATATGTTCTATTGTATGTCAAACATATCACAAAAAAAACTTTATTTTATTTTTTTAAACATTTTTAATTAATTTATTTTTAGAGGGAAAGGGAAGGAGAGAGGGAGAGAAATATCAATGTATGGTTGCCTCTCATGAGACTCCTTCTGGGAATTGGCCCGCAACGCAGGCATGTGACCTGACTGGGAATCAAACCGTGATCCTCTGGTTCACAGGCCCCACGCTCAATCAACTGAGCTACACTAGCCAGGGCACAAAAAACTTTTTAAAAATATATTTTATTGATTATGCCATTACAGTTGTCCCATTCCCCCCCTTCATTCCCCTCCACTCTGCACACCCCCTCCACCACAATTCTCCCCCCTTTAGTTTATGTCCATGTGTCACAAGTTCTTTAGATTCTATATTTCCCATACTATTCTTGCCCCCCGTCTGTTTTCTACCTACCATCTATGCTACTTATTCTCTGTACCTTCTTCCCCCTTCTCCTCCTCCCACTTCCCTGTTGCTAAACCTCCATGTGATCTCCATTTCTATGGTTCCACTCCTGATCTAGCTGTCCTCTTATTTTGCTTTTGTTTTAGGTGTGGTTCTTAATAACTGTGAGTTTGCTGTCCTTTCACTGTTCATATTTTTATCTTCTTTTTCTTACATAAGTCCCTTTAACATTTCATATAATAAGCGCTTGATGATGATGAACTCCTTGAATTTGATCTTATCTGAGAAGCATGTTATCTTCCCTTCCATTCTAAATGAAAGCTTTGCTAGATAGAGTAATCTTGAATGTAGGTCTTTGAATTTCAGGACTTGGAATATTTCTTTCCAGCCCCTTCTTGCCTGTAAGGTCTCTTTTGAGAAATCCGCTGACAGTCTGATGGGAACTCCTTTGCAGCTGACTGTCCCCTTATCTCTTGCTGCTTCTAGGATTCCCTCCCTCATTTTAATCTTGGCTAATGTAATTATGATGTGCCTTGGTGTGTTCCTCCTTGGGTCCAACTTCTCGGGACTCTCTGAGCTTCCTGGATTTCCTGGAGGTCTATTGCCTTTGCCAGATTGGGGAAGTTCTCCTTTATTATTTGTTCAAATAAGTTTTCCGCTTGTGGCTGTTCCTCTTCCCCTTCTGGTACCCCTATAATTCCGATGTTGGAACATTTAATGATGTCCTGGAGGTTCCTAAACCTCTCCTCATTTTTTTTTGAATTCTTGTTTCTCCATTCTTTTCTGTTTGGTCATTTTTTTTTCTTCTTTCTGTTCCACTCCCTTGATTTGAGTCCCAGTTTCCTTTCCATCACTATTGATTTCCTGTGCATTTCCCTTCATTTCAATTAGTTTAGCCTTCATTTGTTCCTCTAATTTGTGACTAAAATCAAGCAGTTCTCTGAGCATCCTAATCATCAGTGTTTTGAACTGTGCATCTGATAGGTTGGCTATCTCTTGGTTGCTTAGAAGTATTGGCTCTAGGGCTTTGAGCTGTTCTTGAGCCATAATATTTTGGTCTGTTTGTGCCTGTTACGTATGAGGAGCAGAGCCTTAGGTGTTCACTAGGGTGGGGCGACCCAGTCACTGGGTTGTGACGCTGCATGTGGGTCCAGGGTCAGAGAGGGGCAATGGCATTTGTTCCACTCTCTCTTGGATTTCAGTCCCCTCTGCTGCTTCCTGCAAGCAAACTAGGTCCCCCTGGTGCCAGCCCCCAGATGTGTGGCCCTGTGCACCCTCCAGGACCCTGTGGGTCTCTCCAACAAACTTTCTGTGAGCCTGGGAGCTTCTCCTGGCACCTGGACACCAGAGGTTTT
The DNA here is from genome assembly GCF_014824575.4 of Sturnira hondurensis. NCBI lineage: Eukaryota > Metazoa > Chordata > Mammalia > Chiroptera > Phyllostomidae > Sturnira > Sturnira hondurensis. Next base: position 135,859 of record NW_028089495.1, read on the forward strand.
TCCAATTGGTGCTTTTAGGCTTTAATTCCTGTCACTGGGGCCCCAGCCTATGGGGGTCTGCCTCACTGCTCGCTCCTTTGCTTGGTTTATCTGCACACAAATGTGTGACTGCGGTCCACAGCTGCCTTGCATGCTCACTGGTTCCGCCCATTGCCACCCCGCGCCTGGGATCTGCCAACCACCACCTGCACATACCTGGGTTGGTCTGGCCTCTTTTTCCTGCACAACCCCTCTCCACCAGCCGCTGACTCCACCCCTCTTACTAGTCTGGCTGAATGGTTCGTTGTTGTCGGACTTCCATCCAGTTCAATTTTCTGTGTTTTGGTTGCATTTTTGTTACTAAAATTTTGCTGTCTTTAAACTTGTTTGTGTGAGGAGGCACAGAGTTTCCACCTATGCCTCCATCTTAGCCCGAAGTACAAAAACACTTTTTCAAACATAACAAGATATACTTGGTAAAATTCTGGTGTCATAACAAAAAATGGAAAAACTTTTTATTTTTATTTTTTTTTAAATTTTATTTATCTTTAGAGAGGAAGGGAAGGAGAGAAGGAGAGAAGGATCAATGTATGGTTGCCTCTCATAAGTCCCCTGCTGGGAACTGGCCCACAACCCAGGCATGTGCCCTGACTGGGAATCAAACCGCGATTGTGTGGTTCACAGGCCCACGCTCAATCCACTGAGCTACACCAGCCAGGGCGGAGAAACTTTTTAAAAAGGGAATCTAAGTGTTGCTGAACACTATATTCCACTAATTTACTTCTAAATGAAGCTGTTAACAAGGATAAAATTTGGAAGAATAAAAGGCATGGTATTTTAAGAGTGTCTTGGAATTAATATGGAATTATTAGTAGGTGTGTAAGCGGTATCTCTTGGAATTAAAGTGTTGAGAAACCTACAACTGGAGCTTTAATACCCACAGTCTACAGTGCTGGTCAGCACTATTACTGTGGTCAGCACAAACTTAAAATGTGAGTCCAAGTGGTAGGGTAAGTGCAACACCACTGAGTGCTTTGGGGTTAGTATCTCATAAAGAAGGCAGCAGTAATTTCTAGGGCAAGATGTTTATAGGAGATTTTTTTGGCAGGAATTCAAATGAGAAGAACTTTTTTCTGAAACAACGTTCCTGATCATTATTTTTTGGATATATAAATAATTCCCGCTCATTATAAAACAAAAAAGAATGAAATAACATAGAAGAAAATAATTTACTTTTATGCTCCTAACCGTTCTCCCCAATGGTAACTACAGTTAATTGTTGTATTATAGATGTATATTTTACTAACCTTTATTTATGCATTATATACACATATTTTAAAATTTTATTTTCATTTTTACAAAGATGAGTCCATTAGTTTATGCTCTTTTTAAAATTGCTTTAGTCTTCAACCAATATATCAAGAGCAACCTTCCTAACAGTTTATTTAGATATGTCTTATCCTTTTTACTAAATACTTTATTGTTATAAATTAATATAAAATAACTTTTTAACCTTCTGTTTATTGATATAAATATTCTACATTGATGCAATTTTTAAAATTTTATTGATATAAATTTTTGATTGTTTAAAATTTTTGTACTTATTAGTAGCTCTTTAATTATAATCCTGTTAAATAATTCTTAAATACTTATTTGCTGAGTGAATGGATACATGAAATTTTATGTTGCTCTTTATTCCTCAAATGCTTCCAAAGAAGTACCTATTCATACTTTTCCCCTTTACTCCACAGCTGTGCTAACACTAGACTTTATCTATCTTTTATTTTTATCCATTTTGATAGTTATAATAGTTTTCTAGGGCTGCCATAACAAAGTTCTGCAAACTGAGTGGCTTAAACAACAGAAATTTATTATCTTATGTTCTGGAGGCCAGATATCTGAGGTAAAGGTGTCGTAGGGATTGGTTCTTTCTGAGGGCTATAAGGAATAATCTAATCCATTCCTCTCCCTTAGCTTCTGCTGGTTTTCTGGCAATCTTTGGCATCCTTTGTCTTATAGAAGCATCTCCATCTCTGCATTCATGTTCACATGGCATTCTCCCTCTGTGTGTCTGTGTCCAAATTTTCCCTTCACACTAGTGCAATTAGCATAAAATAATATATTATTAGTGTTAAAATGCTATATTAGTCCAAGTTCTCTGCCAAAAAGAGGAAGATTTATTATTAAAAAATTGGCTCATGCAGTTATGGAGACAGAGAAGTCCAAAGATCTTCAGCCAGCAAGCTGGAGATCCAGAAGAACCATTGGTGTAAATTCCAATTTGAAAGCAGTCTGGAGACCCAAGAAGAACTAGAATTGCAATTTGAGTCCAAAGGCTAGAAAGGAATTATTTCCCAGCTCAAACAGGCAGGCAAGAGGAGTTTCCTCTTACTCAGCCTTTTTGTTCTATTCAGGTCTTTGATTAGATGAGGCTGAGTTGTATTAAAGAGGGAAATCTGCTTTAGTCGGTCTAGTGATTGAAATGTTAATCTAATCTAGAAACAGACTACAACAGACATACAATGTTTGGCCAAATGTCTTGGTGCTCTGTGGCCTAATTAAGGTGATATATAAAATTAATCATCAAAAGTGTGCATTTTAGCATTAACAAAATTGTGCAATTTTTGATGTTTATTGGTATTTCTTTTTTTATGAATTACTTGTTTGTATCATTTTCATATTTTTCTATTGGAGGACTTATTTTAAAGCTCTGTGCTTATTTAATTAAAAAACCATATAACAATTAAAAAGCATGTTCAGAGCAGATACAAGCATCCAAAATCAAAACTATTTTTATTTTCAAATGTTTTCTTCCAGTTATTTTTTATTATGAAAGCTCATTTTTGCATGAGAGAAGCCATAATATATAATTTTGTATTTTAATTTATTTTACATAAAATATTAAAATATCATTTAACATCCTAATCTAAAATAAAGATGATCACAAAGGAGAAGGCAGTTTGAAAAGAGGGCATTTGTTGAGGTACAATCCAAGTTGAAAAGTAAGAAGGGGAAGGATAGTCAAGGAACATGTATAAAGGACCTATGGACAAAGACAACAGGGAGTGGGGAAGAATGAATGTGGGATATGAGAATGGACAGGGCAGGGCAGAATAATGGGGGTAAATGGGGACAACGATAACTGAACAACAATTAAAAATTAAATTAAAAAAGAAATCTCTTATAAATTTATTATAGGTTCTCTCTTTACTTCCTGCATGATTATTGCTTTAGTGTTTCTCACTAATTTGCTATTCACTCCAGAAATGGTCCAGGGCAGTCCAAGATTAAACAATACAGCAAAGCCACCAGCTTTGACTCCTTCAGTAAATGCTCTCTGGGTACAGGAATTTATGCACTGGAAAAATATAAGAAGGTATTACTTTGGCTCCCTGGCAATGCTGACACACTGTGTAAACTTTCACAAGGTGAGACAGACTATCTTCTCAAATAATAACCTGGCAAATGTTGCTCACTACAAATAAAAGCTATATATTCCAACTTCAATGGAGTTAGAAACAGGATATAACATTCTGGAAAGCAGTGTTTTGTATTTTTTTTTAAGTCATATTTGGTCAGGCCTGAAAGTCACATACATAGCAAAGAACCTTTCAGACATGCTGAATCCAGCTCATTTGAAAGGCGACCTTTCTCCAAGGGGATCAGGTTACTTCCTCTCTACCATAAGCACTTATTTCTTTTTTTTTATTTTTTAATATATTTTATTGATTAGGCTGTTATAGTTGTCCCATCTCCCCCACTTATTCCCCTCTGCCCTGCGTACCCCTTTCACCCATATTCCCCCACTTTAGTTCATGTCCATGTTTCATACATATAAGTTCCTTGGCTTCTCCATTTCCTACACTGTTCTTAACCTCTCCCTGTCTATTTTCTGTCTACCATTTATGCTACTTATTCCCTGTATCTTTTCTTCCTCTATCCCCCTCTCACTTCCCTGGTGATAACCTTCCATGTGATCTCCATTTCTGTGATTCTGTTCCTGTTCTAGGTGTTTGCTTAGTTTCTGTTTTTGTTTTTTAGGTCCAGTTGTTGATAGTTGTGGATTTGTTGTTATTTTACTGTTCATATTTTTTATCTTCTTTTTCTTAGATAAATCTCTTTAACATTTCATATAATGAGGACTTGATGATGGATAATGAACTCCTTTAACTTGACCTTATCTGGAAAGCATTTTATCTGTCCTTCCATTCTAAATCTAAGCTTTGCTGGACAGAGTAATCTTGGATGTAGGTCCTTGCCTTTCATGATTTTGAATACTTCTTTCTAGCCCCTTTTTCCCTGTAAGGTCTTTTTTGAGAAATCAGCTGACATTCTTATGCATGCTCCTTTGTAGGTAACTTGTCTTCTTTTCTCTCGCTGCTTCTAAGATTGTCTCCTTATTTTCAATCTTGGGTAGTGTAATTATGATGTGCCTTGGTGTGTTCCTCCTTGGGTCCAACTTCTTTGGGACTCTCTGAGCTTCCTGGACTTCCTGAAAGTCTATTTCCTTTGCAAGATTGGGGAAGTTCTCCTTCATTATGTTTTCAAATAAGTTTTCAATTTCTTGCTCTTCTCTCCCTTCTGTTACTCCTATGATTCAGATGTTGGCATGTTTAAAATTGTCCTGGTTGTTCCTCAGCCACTCCTGACTTTTTCAATTCTTGTCTCTTCATTCTGTTCTTGTTAAATGTTTCTTTCTTCCTTCTGCTCCAAACCATTGATCTGAGTTCCATCACTGTTGGTTCCCTGTACATTTTCCTTCATTTCACTTTTCATACACTTCATTTTTGAAGTGCCACTTGCTCTGCTCTCTGCCAGTGTTCAGTCACTCCTGGAGCTACACACAAGTAAATTGGGCCCTTCTGGTGCTGATTCCTGGGTGGGTGGGTTTGTGTATGTTCTAGGACCCTGTAGGTCTCTCCAGTGAACTCTCCTGTGAAGCTGGGAGTTTCTCCTAACACCACAATACTCACAGGTTTTCTCAGTCAGAGGTTTTAAGGCTTTATTTTCCCATACTGGGACTCTGGGTTGTGAAGTATGTCTCACTCCCCAGTAGTTCCTCCTGGTTTATCTGCATGCAAATGTGGGACTGCCCTCCCCGCCAGATACCACCTTGCCACAAGTCCTCTTCACACAAGCTGCCTGTTTTCACCCTTCTACTGGTCTGGATGAATATTTCTTTTTTAACCCCTTGGTTATTGGACTTCCACAGAGTTCAATTTTCTGGCACTTCTGGTTGTCTTTTGTTTTTAAATTTGGTGCCCTACTCTTGGTTGTGTGAGGAAGCATATTTTATCTACCTATGACTCCATCCTGGGCAGAACTCCAGCAGTTCTATCTTGAAAGACATACCTCCAGACTAGCTTGAGTATTTTTATTGAGCAAGGAAACCTAGGGCTTTGGAAAAGAAACTGCATTTAGAATTAGAGACCAAAAAAAAAAAAAAACTTGAACGAGAGGAGTGACTTCATCAAGTTTATACCTCTAATGGGTACTGGGAAAAGGATTCCAATCTTCTGTTTCCTCATGTGTTAAAAAGAACTATTGGCTTGAATACTCTGTTTATTTTTTTATTTTTTATTTTTTTTAAATTTTTTTATTTAATTGTTGTTCAAGTACAGGTTTCTGTCTTATATTCCCAAACATGCCCGCCCCCCACCCCATGCTCCCCGCCTCCCTCCCATTTCAGCCCCCCACCTTTAGTTATTGTCCATGTGTCCTTTGTATGTGTACATGTGAGTCCATCCCGTTTTCCCCTATGATACTCTCCCCTCTCCCCTCAGGACCCTGTCATCCTGTTCCGTATTTCAGTGTCTTTGGTCATATTTGCTTGCTTGTTTGTTTTGTATAGATCCCTCTTAACGGTGATATCATATGGTATTTGTCCTTCAACACCTGGCTTCTTTCGCTCAGCATAATGCTTTCCAGTTCCATCCATGATGTTGCAAAGGGTAGTAGTTCCTTCTTTCTTTCTGCAGCATAGAATTCCATTGTGTAAGTGTACCATAGTTTTTTTATCCAGTCATTTACTGATGGACATCTAGGTTGCTTCCAACTCTTCACTATGGTGAATTGTGCTGCTCTGAACATCGGGGTGCATAGGTTATTTTGGATTGGTGTTTCAGGGTTCTTAGGATATACTCCTAACAGTGGAATTGCTGGGTCAAAAGGCAAGTTCATTTTTAGTTTTCTTAGAAAATTCCATACTATTTTCCATAGTGGTTGTACCAATCTGCAATCCCAACAACAGTGAACTAGGGTCTCCTTTTCCCCACAACCTCTCCAGCACTTGTGGTTTGTTTCTTTGTTTATGATAGCCATTCTGACTGGTGTTAAGTGGTATCTCATTGTGGTTTTAATTTGCATTTCTCTGATAGCTAGCGATATTGAGCATCTTTTCATGTGTCTCTGGATCCTCTGCATGTCCTCCTTGGAGAAATGTCTGTTCAAGTCCTTTGCACATTTTTTAATTGGTTGCTTATCTTCTTTGAGTGGAGTCAAGTGAGTTCTTTGTATATTTTGGAGATTAAACCTTTGTCTGAGGTATCATTGGCAAATATGTTTTCCCAAGCTGTTGCTTCTCTTTGTATCTTGATACTGTTTTCCTTAGCCATGCAGAAGCTTTTAATTTTGATGAGATCCCATTTGCTTATTCTTTCCTTTATATCCCTTGCTCTAGGGGACGTGTCAGTAAAAATATTGCTGCGTGGAATATCTGAGATTTTCTCGCCAATGTTCTCCTCTAGGGCTTTAATGGTTTACCGGCTTATATTTAAGTCTCTTATCCACCTTGAATTGATTTTGGTGTATGGTGTAAGTTGGTGCTCGAGTTTCATTTTTTTGCATGTAGCTGTCCAGTTCTCCCAACACCATTTGTTGAAAAGGCTGTCTTTACTCCATTTTATGTTATTGCCCACTTTTTAAAATATTAATTGACTGTAGAGATTTGGGTTTATTTCTGGGCTCTCTGTTCTATTCCATTCGTCTATATGCCTGTTTTTGTGCTAGTACCAGGCTGTTTTGATTACAGTGGCCTTGTAATACAGTTTGATATCAGGTATTGTGAATCCTCCTATTTTGTTCTTCTTTCTCAACATTGCAGCTGCTATTCGCGGTCTTTTGTGGTTCCATATAAATTTTTGAAGTGTTTGTTCTATTTCTGTGAATTATGCCATTGGTACTTTAATAGATATTGCATTGAATCTGTAATTGCTTTGGGTAGTATGGACATTTTGATGATGTTAAGTCTTCCAATCCATGAACACAGTATATGTTTCCATCTGTTTGTGTCTTCCTTGATTTCTTTCTTCAGTGTTGTGTAATTTTCTGTATACAGGTCTTTTACTCCTTGGTTAGGTTTATTACCAGATATTTTATTTTTGTTTTGGCTATATCGAATGAGATGTTCTTCTTGATTTCTGCTTCCGCTGCTTCATTGTTGGTATACAAAAATTCCTTTGATTTCTGGATATTGACTTTGTATCCCGCTGTTTTGCCAAATTCATTTATTAGTTTGAGCAGTTTTTTGTTAGAGGCTATAGGGTTTTCCATGTACACTATCATGTCATCTGCAAACAATGACAATTTTGTTTCTTCCTTTCTGATTTGGATGCCTTTTATTTCCTTTTCTTGTCTGATCGCTGCAGCTAGAACTTCTAATACTATATTGAATAGAAGTGGTGAAAGTGGGCAACCTTGTCTTGTACCTGATCTTAGTGGAAAAGCTTTTAGTTTTTGCCCATTGAGTATGATGTTGGCTGTAGGTCTTTCATATATGGCCTTTATTATATTGAGGAATGTTCCCTCTATTCCCACCTTGCTGAGTACCTTTATCATAAATGGGTGTTGTACCTTATCAAAAGCTTTTTCCGCATCTATTGATATGACCATGTGGTTTTTGTCTTTGCTTTTGTTTATTTCGTGTATTACATTTATTGATTTGCGTATATTGAACCATCCTTGCATCCCCGGGATGAATCCCACTTGGTCGTGGTGTATGATCTTTTTGATGTATTGTTGGATGCGATTTGCCAATATTTTGTTGAGGATTTTAGCATCTATGTTCATCAGTGATATTGGTCTGTAATTTTCTTTCTTTGTTGTGTCTCTATCTGGCTTTGGGATTAGGGTGATGCTGGCTTCATAGAAAGAGTTGGGGAGTTTTCCCTCCTTTTGGATTTTTTGGAATAGTCTGTGAAGAATAGGGGTTAGCTCTTCCTTAAAAGCTTTGTAGAATTCTCCTGTGAAACCATCTGGTCCAGGGCTTTTGTGTGATGGGAGGTTTTTGATTACTTCTTCAATTTTATCTGTTGTTATTGGCCTGTTCAGGCTTTCTTCTTCTTTTTCATTGAGTTTTGGAAGATTATATTTTTCTAGAAATTTGTCCGTTTCACCCAGGTTTTCAAATTTCTTGGCATACAGTTCTTCATAATAAATTCTTACAATCCTTTCTATTTCTGTGGTATCAGTTGTAATCTCTCCTCTTTCATTTCTGATTGTGTTTATTTGGGTCCTCTCTCTTCTTTTCTTGATGAGCCTACTTAAAGGTTTGTCTATTTTGTTTATCTTTTCAAAAAACCAACTCCTGGCTTGATGGGAGAAGATGGCGACAGAGTAGCACAGAGGGAACCCAGCTCTGGTGCATATGGTGGAAAATCCGTGTGGATCTACCAAAGAACAGCATAAGCAACCAACAGTTCCTAAACATTTATGAAAATAGGAGACCACAGAGTGTGACAGAGGAACCAGACAGCTGCAGGTCGGCGAGGACTCCAGAAGGTGAGTGAGGACAAAAGCGGCTGTGCGCCTGTGGCCTCCTAGGCTGCAGCTTGTGCCCGGGGGAGCCCAGGGCAGGCGACCTCCGGCAGAGCGTGAGTACCCACAAGAACTGGCGCGCAATGGGGGCTGGCACCATCAGTGGGAAACAGAAGCCCTGTCTGAATCCAGGGCCAGGGCGCCTGTGACAGAGTGAATGCTGGAGGCCCTGCACCCGGTGGGCCGGCAACAGTCCCCGTGGGAGAGAACTGACTCCCCACCTCCCCATCTAGGCAAGCAGGTGAATACTGGGCAGAGACCTGTGGGCATAAGTTAACGTAAAGGGTGGCAACTGCAGACTCTGCGGTCACCAGCCCACCAGCCCACCAGCTCGGGGGATTTAAGAACACTGTCATCGCTGGTCTTTTGTGATTGGGCTGGGCTGAGAGGCAGGCTTTGTGGAGAAGTCTCTACTGGAAAGTGAACTGAGGGGCTCTAAGAACTTACTTCACATCCCATCCACCCAGCAGCCATCCAGGGGAGGGGTGGGAAAGCCTGGGTCACGCCACGGGAGTGAGGAGGACAGTGCCAGATACTGCGTGACACAGGCAGCCTATCCGGGGTGTGCACGACCACAGACCACAGACCAAACGGCAGCCTGCTCGCGAGCGCCTGCATACCTGTCCTCAGAGACTCTGCAACCAGAAACACCAGTTTGGACACTTTGAAAGCAACAAGGGAAGGGTGCTTCTTTTTTTTTTCCCTTCTCTAGTGTGTGTGTGTGTGTGTGTGTGTGTGTGTGTGTGCGTGCGTTGCCCTTCCCCACTTTTTTTCTCTCTCAACTTCTTTTGTAATTAATCTTATATTTTGTAAACTGTATTGATGCTCTATCTTTCAATACTCTGTCCTTTATTTCTTTTCCTTTTTGCCCAGTTTTAGTCCTTCGGTTCTTCCCAAATTTTCTGCTTATTCCCCTTTTCTCCTGACTTTTGTGTGTGTGTTTGTGTGTGGGGGTGTTGTTTGTTTGTGTGTTGCTTAGTTTTCTTTTAGGTGTATTATTATATTTTTGCATTTTTCTTACTCCTTTTTTTATTTTAAGAATATCTTTGTATCCCTCCTCTTTCTGTACAGGTTTTTTAGTCCTGGCAGGGTATACTGTACTACCTGGCAGGATCCCACTGTTCTTTTATCCACACTGTTTTCCTGAATTTCTATACTTCACGTGCTTTCCTTTGCTATACTACCCAAGCTCTATAAACCCCATTTAGACAGATCACATAGAATCTATCACGTGAGTGTTGCTCTAATATTATTGTAAATAAGAGCTGTTCTCTACAACAGTAATACTTCATAACACATTTCTCGGACCTTAGACCACCTTATAGGTACCTGAATTCTATTACTCTATTTACTGACATGCTACACCCTGTTAATAACCTGTACTGTCACCTTAGCTCAAATCTGACCACCCACAACCACACTGCTTTCTAGATACAACTCACAAGCCCCCCCTTCTTAACAAGAGATATAACTTATGCCCACCCTTTCCTAAAACTGGCAAGCTGGGTCGAAGACCACGGTTAACTCTATACGTAGCCTAAAGATTGCCTATTTCTTCTCTGCCCACTGTGTCTGTAAATGACATAAAATAATCTTCTACTATCATAAACCATTTTCCCTCCCCCCAAATGATCACAAACATACAATAAAGAAAGGAGTAGGAAGAAGAGGAGAACACCAAGATACCTGCAGGTGACTACACCGCTGACTTTCACAGGTATCATACCCCAGGAGTTCACACCATAAACCCGGGGAAGCAGAACAGATCAATTTAAGAAGGGGAGGACAACAAGAAGAGTATCACAAACAATAGGAAGACAAAGAAACAATCCCCAAATGAAAGAAAAGGAGGAAGACTCAGAAAGAATGTTACATGAAATAGAGGCAAGTCAACCATCAGATGTGGAAAGCATAGCCCTGATTATCAGGAAATTCAAAGAGCTTACAATGAGCTACCAGAAAGAACAGGGGAGCTACAGTGAACTCTCTGCAAATTATACCAACATGAAAAAGGAAATAGAAACCAACACTAAAGGCCAAGAGGAAATGAAGAATACAATTTCTGAACTGAAGAACACAGTAGAAGATATGAAGAATAGAATCGATATGGCGGAAGAGCGCATAAGTGAGAGAGAAGTCAGGATAGAAAAAATTTCCCAGACAGACCAAATAATGGAAAAGAGAATCAGAAAAAATGAGGAGAATTTAAGAGAAATGCAAGACAACATGAAAGTAATAATATCCAAATAATAGGAATACCAGAAGGAGAGGAAGAAGAACAAGGGATAGAAAACCTACTTCAAAGAGTAATGACGGAAAATTTTCCTAATTTAAAGTAAGATAGTCACACGGATCCAGGAATCGCAGAGAGTCTCAAGCACGTGAAACCAAAAGAGGCCTACTGCAAGACACATCATCATTAAAATGGCAAAACTCCAAGACAAAGAGAAAATCCTAAAGACAGAAACGGAGAAAAAGGAAGTGACATACAAGGGGGTCCCAATAAGGTTGGCTACTGACTTTTCAATAGGAACATTCCAAGCAAGAAGAGAATGGCAAGAAATATTCCAAGTAATGAGAAAAAGAGGTCTACAACCAAGGGGGCTGTACACAGCAAGGCTCTCAATCAAGACAGAAGACCAAACAAAGAGCTCCCAAGACAAAAGAAGTCTAAAAGAATATGCCTCCACCAAACCACTTCTACAAGAATGACTAAAAGGGCTGCTTTAAAGAAAGGAAGGAAAAGAGAGAGATGGAGAGGAACACAGGTACACAAATGGAAATGAATAAGTACCTTTCAATAATAAAGTCAAATGTAAATGGATTAAATGAACTAATTAAAAGACACAGAAGAGCTGAATGGATAAGAAAGCATGAGCCACACATATGCTGCCTACAGGAGACCCACCTCAGGTCAAAAGACGATTACAGGCTAAAAGTGAAAGGATAGAAAAAAGTTTTCCAAGCAAATGGACAAGAAAAAAAAGCCGGGATAGCAATTCTCATATCAGAGAAAATAGACTTCAAAAAGAGGGCCATAAACAGAGACCCAGAAGGTCACTTCATATTGCTCAAGGGAAGAATCCACCAAGAAGACATTAACATTGTAATATATATGCACCTAACTCAGGAGCACCCAATTATATGAGGAAAATCTTAGAGGACCTCAAAAACGATATTGACAGCACCACAATTGTACTAGGGGATTTTAACACCCCACTGTCTAAAATGGGCAGATCTTCCAAACAAAATATCAACAAAGATATTGCAGCATTAAATGACACTCTAGATAAAATGGACCTAAATGATATATATAGAGCCCTTCATCCTAAAGAAGAAAGACACATTCTTTTCAAATGCACATGGAACATTTCAAAGATAGACCAAATGATAGGACACAAAATGATTCTCAATAAATTCAGGAAAATAGAACGCATACCAAGCATTTTCTCTGATCACAAGGGACTGAAGTTGGAAACCGACCCCACAGGAAAAAACCCAAAACACCCAAAATCATGGAGACAGAATGGTATGCCGTTAAACATCTAGTGGGTCAAGATAGAAATCAGGAAAGAAATCAAAAAGTTTCAGGAAAAAAATGAAAATGAACTCACAACAACCCAAAACTTATGGGACACAGGGAAGGCAGCCCTGAGAGGGAAGCTCATAGCGATACAGGCTTACCTAAAGAAAATAAAAACATCTCAAAGAAACAACCTAACCCGACACCTACAAGACCTCCAGGAACAACAAAAGAGACAGCCCAGAGCAAGTAGAAGGAAGGAAATAACCAAGATCAGAGCAAAATTAAATGACATAGAGACTAAAACCACAATTCTAAGGATCTATGAATCCAGGAGGTGTTTTTTTGAAAAGATAAACAAAATAGATAAACGTTTCAGTGGGCTCATGAAGAAAAAAAGAGAGAGGACCCAAATAAACACAATCAGAAATGAAAGAGGTGAGATTACAACTGATACCACAGAAATAGAAAGTATTGTAAGGAATTACTATGTAGAGCTGTATGCCAAGAAATTTGAAACCCTAGTTGAAATGGACAAATTTCTAGAAAAATATAATCTTCCAAAACTCAATGAAAAGAGAAGAAAAAAACCTGAACAGGTTAATAACAACAGATAAAATTGAAGAAGTAATCAAAAACCTCCCATCACACAAAAGCCCTGGACCAGATGGTTTCACAGGAGAATTCTACAAAGCTTTTAAGGAAGAGCTAACCCCTATTCTTCACAGTCAATTCCAAAAAATCCAAAAGAAGGGAAAACTCGCCAACTCTTTTTATGAAGCCAGCATCATCCTAATTCCAAAACCAGACAGAGACACAACAAAGAAAGAAAATTGCAGGCCAATATCACTGATAAACATAGATGCTAAAATCCTCAATAAAATATTAGCAAATCGCATCCAACAATACATGAAAAATATAATACAACCCAACCAAGAGGGATTCATCCCAGGGATGCAAGGATGGTTCAATATACGCAAATCAATAAATGTAATACACCACATAAACAAAAGCAAAGACAAAAACCACATGGCCATACATATAGATGCTAAAAAGCTTTTGATAAGGTTCAGCACCCATTTATGATAAAGGTACTCAGCAAAGTGGGAATAGAGGGAGCATTCCTCAACATAATAAAGGCCATATATGAAAGACCTACAGCCAACATCATACTCAATGGGCAAAAGCTACAAGCTTTTCCACTAAGATCAGGAACAAGACAAGGTTTCCCACTTTCACCACTTCTATTCAATATAGTATTAGAAGTTCTAGCCACAGCAATCAGACAAGAAAAGGAAATAAAAGGCATCCAAATCAGAAAGGAAGAAACAAAATTGTCATTGTTTGCAGATGACATGATAGTGTACATGGAAAACCCTATAGCCTCTAACAAAAAACTGCTCAAACTAATAAATGAATTTGGCAAAACAGCGGGATACAAAGTCAATATCCAGAAATCAAAGGAATTTTTGTATACCAACAATGAAGCAGCGGAAGCAGAAATCAAGAAGAACATCTCATTCGATATAGCCAAAACAAAAATAAAATATCTGGTAATAAACCTAACCAAGGAGTAAAAGACCTGTATACAGAAAATTACACAACACTGAAGAAAGAAATCAAGGAAGACACAAACAGATGGAAACATATACTGTGTTCATGGATTGGAAGACTTAACATCATCAAAATGTCCATACTACCCAAAGCAATTACAGATTCAATGCAATATCTATTAAAGTACCAATGGCATAATTCACAGAAATAGAACAAACACTTCAAAAATTTATATGGAACCACAAAAGACCGCGAATAGCAGCTGCAATGTTGAGAAAGAAGAACAAAATAGGAGGATTCACAATACCTGATATCAAACTGTATTACAAGGCCACTGTAATCAAAACAGCCTGGTACTAGCACAAAAACAGGCATATAGACGAATGGAATAGAACAGAGAGCCCAGAAATAAACCCAAATCTCTACAGTCAATTAATATTTTAAAAAGTGGGCAATAACATAAAATGGAGTAAAGACAGCCTTTTCAACAAATGGTGTTGGGAGAACTGGACAGCTACATGCAAAAAAATGAAACTCGAGCACCAACTTACACCATACACCAAAATCAATTCAAGGTGGATAAGAGACTTAAATATAAGCCGGTAAACCATTAAAGCCCTAGAGGAGAACATTGGCGAGAAAATCTCAGATATTCCACGCAGCAATATTTTTACTGACACGTCCCCTAGAGCAAGGGATATAAAGGAAAGAATAAGCAAATGGGATCTCATCAAAATTAAAAGCTTCTGCATGGCTAAGGAAAACAGTATCAAGATAAAAAGAGAAGCAACAGCTTGGGAAAACATATTTGCCAATGATACCTCAGACAAAGGTTTAATCTCCAAAATATACAAAGAACTCACTTGACTCCACTCAAAGAAGATAAGCAACCAATTAAAAAATGTGCAAAGGACTTGAACAGACATTTCTCCAAGGAGGACATGCAGAGGATCCAGAGACACATGAAAAGATGCTCAATATCGCTAGCTATCAGAGAAATGCAAATTAAAACCACAATGAGATACCACTTAACACCAGTCAGAATGGCTATCATAAACAAAGAAACAAACCACAAGTGCTGGAGAGGTTGTGGGGAAAAGGAGACCCTAGTTCACTGTTGTTGGGATTGCAGATTGGTACAACCACTATGGAAAATAGTATGGAATTTTCTAAGAAAACTAAAAATGAACTTGCCTTTTGACCCAGCAATTCCACTGTTAGGAGTATATCCTAAGAACCCTGAAACACCAATCCAAAATAACCTATGCACCCCGATGTTCAGAGCAGCACAATTCACCATAGTGAAGAGTTGGAAGCAACCTAGATGTCCATCAGTAAATGACTGGATAAAAAAACTATGGTACACTTACACAATGGAATTCTATGCTGCAGAAAGAAAGAAGGAACTACTACCCTTTGCAACATCATGGATGGAACTGGAAAGCATTATGCTGAGCGAAATAAGCCAGGTGGTGAAAGACAAATACCATATGATATCACCTTTAACAAGAATCTAAACAACAAAACAAACAAGCAAGCAAAATGTAACCAAAGACACTGAAATACAGAAGTTTCTGACAGTGTCCAGAGGGTAGAGAAGAGAGACTCACTGGGGAAAAGGCGAATGACCCACATGAACAAGTATAAAGGACACATGGACAATAATTAAGTTGGGGGGGCAGAGATGCGAGGGAGGTGGGGAGCACTGGGGTGGGGCGCAGAGCTGTAAATACAAGAAAGAAAACTGTAGAAAGAAAACTTATGGAACAAGAGTTAAATTAAAAAAAATTTTAAAGAAAATCCAACTCCTGGATTCATTGACCCATAGAATTGTGCTTTTAGTTTGTATGTCATTTAATTCTACTCTGATCCTGGTTATTTCCTTCTTTTTACTTGTTCTTGGCTGTCTTTGTTGTTGTTCCTTGAGTCTTTGCAGGTGTCAGGTTCGATTGTTTTTTTGGAATCTTTGTATCTTCTTTATGTAGGCCTGTATTGCTATGAACTTCCCTCTCAGGACTGCCTTCACTGTGTCCCATAGGTTTTGGGTTGTTGTGAGTTCATTTTCGTTTGTTTTCAGAAGCTTTCTGATTTCTTCCCTAATTTCAGTCTTGACCCATTCATTGTTTAATAGCATACCATTCTGTCTCCATGCTTTTGGGTGTTTTGGTTTTTTTCCTGTGGGGTGGGTTTCCAACTTCAGTCCCTTGTGATCAGAGAAAATACTTGGTACGCCTTCCATTTTCCTGAATTTATTGAGACTCATTTTGTGTCCTATCATGTGATCTGTCTTTGAAAGTGTTCCATGTTTATTTGAAAAGAATGTGTATTTACCTTCTTTGGGATGGAAGGCTCGATATATATCACTTTGGTCCATTTCGCTTAGGGTGTTATGTAATGCTGCAATATCTTTGTTGATATTTTGTTTGGAAGATTTGTCCATTTCAGACAGTGGGGTGTTAAAATCCCCTACTATAATTGTGTTGCTGTCAATTTCTTTCTTGAGGTCCTCCAAAATGTTCTTTATATATTTGGGTGCTCCTATGTTGGGTGTACCTATATTTAAGGTGTTAATGTCTTCTTGTTGGATTCTCCCCTTGAGTATTATGAAGTGACCTTCTGGGTCTCTCTTTATGGCCCTTTTTTTAAGTCTATTTTGTCTGATACGAGAATTGCTATCCCGGCTTTTTTTCTCGTCCAATTGCTTGGAAAGTTTGTTTCCATCCTTCCACTTTTAGCCTGTAATCATCTTTTGATCTGAGGTGGGTCTCTTGTAGGTAGCATATGTGTGGGTCATGCTTTCTTATCCATTCAGCTATTCTATGTCTTTTAGTTTGTGTATTTAATGTTTAAGGTTATTATTGAAAAGTACTTATTCATTGTCATTTGTGTACCTGTGTTCCTCTCCATCTCTCTCTTTTCCTTCCTTTCCTAAAGCAGCCCTTGTAGTCATTCTTGTAGAGCTGGTTTGGTGGAGGCATATTCTTTTAGACTTCTTTTGTCTTGGGAGCTCTTTATTTGTTCTTCTATCTTGATTTAGAGCCTTGCTGGGTACAGTAGCCTTGGTTGCAGGCCTCTGTTTCTCATTACTTGGAATATTTCCTGCCATTCTCTTCTTGCTTGGAATGTTTCCAGTGAGAAGTCAGTAGCCAACCTTATTGGGACCTCCTTGTATGTCACTTCCTTTTTCTCCCTTTCTGCCTTTAGGATTTTCTCTTTGTCTTGAAATTTTGCCATTTTAATGATGATGTGTCGTGAAGTGGGCCTCTTTGGGTTCTGCCTGCTTGGGACTCTGCGATTCCTTAATCCAGGTGACTTTCTCTCTCCTCAATTTAGGAATATTTTCCATCATTACTCTTTGAAGTAGGTTTTCTATCCCTTGTTCTTCTTCCTCTCCTTCTGGTATTCCTATTATTCGGATATTATTACTTTCATGTTGTCTTGCATTTCTCTTAAATTCTCCTCATTTTTTCTGATTCTCTTTTCTCTTACTTGGCCCATCTGGGAGATTCTTTCTATCCTGTCTTCTATCTCACTTATGCGATCTTCCGCCATATGGATTCTATTCTTCATACCTTCTACTGTGTTCCTCAGTTTTGAAATTGTATTCTTCATTTCCTCTTGGCCTTGAGTGATGGTTTCTATTTCCTTTTTCATGTTGGTATAATTTGCAGAGAGTTCACTGTAGCTCACCTGTAGTTTCTGGTAGCTCATTGTATGCTCTTTGAATTTTCTGATAACCAGTGCTTTGAATTCAATTTCTGATACTTGGCGTGCCTCTATTTCATCTAACATTCTTTCTGAGACTTCCTCCTTTTCTTTCATTTGAAGATTTTTTTTTTGTCTTCCGATTGTTTGTGTTGCTCTTCTTGTTGGCTTAAGCTTCTTAAAGTGATCTGTTCTGGTTTCCTGGGTTTATGGTGTGAACTTCTGTGGTAGGGTGCCTGTGATATTCAGTGGTGCAGTCACCTGCAGGTATCTTAGTGTTCTCCACTTCAACCTACTCCTCTTGTTGGTTTCTAGCTTGTCAAACCTTTTCTTCTAGTCTCCCTAGCTGTAGCAACCTGAGGGGGTATTAGTGTGGCCTTTCTCTGGTCTCGGTGAACTTAGCTGGTCTCACCAGTGCCCTCCCAAGATCCAGAATGGCGCTGCTCTCCCACTGAGAGCAGGTTTTCCCCCAGAGTTCCCAGCTCAGGCCTGGCATGAGGGCACACACTCCCAGCCAGGCTTTCCTGGTCTGGCAGGTTTTTCTTGAACCTTCCCCAGTGCTGTGGCTGCACACACTGGGAAACTCACAATTCTTCCAAGCCGGCAGCCACAGCCTGGCTCCCGGTGCTTCTCAGTCTGAGCCCAGCTTGGTAGGGATGGAGCTGGCGACTGTTGCTCTTTCAGGGGCCCTGCCAGTAGCCCCAAGCTCCCTGAGGCTGTGTGAGCGCCGGCTGGAGTGCCCCTCTATCAGGAATGCGCACCACCGGGAATTCTTGCTACCGGGAATGCACGTGGACTCCTAGATCTCCAAGCCGGTAACTACAATGGGACTCCCAGTCTTTCTCTGTCTGTACCTGGCTGGGTAGGGAGGGAGCTGGTGACTGGTGCTCTTCCAGGGGCACTGCCAGTATCCCAAACCTACCCGAGACTATGGAATCGCTGGCTCAGGCTACTGGGAATGCCGGGGTCGCTCAGTTTCCCAAACTGGCAACCACAGCCTGACTCCCCGGGTTATCAAAACTCTCTGGTTTGCTTCCCAATGCTCACTCCTCTCTCTGACACTACAGGCAAACCGATCTCTGCTGATGTTTTCCAATCTGCACCCTGCTGGTTAGAAAGTGTGCCAGTGAACAGTTCTCTCCCAGGGTTGTTGCTGTTGCCCGCCCTCAGCTCTCAGAGATCAAGGCGGCCCTGCCAGGGCCCTGTCTCTGCCCAGCAGAGGGCCTGTAGCCTCTGTGCTGCTCCCTCATACCTTGTTGAACTGCGGTCGTCTCCTCTCCTCAACCTCTGGTCATTCAGTGTCCACTATACTTTCTGGGGTCCTGCCTTTCCTTCTGCTGGGTCCCTGTTGGGTATTCACTGTGCTCCTCTGCAGAGCAACCTGGTTTTTCTCTGGCGCATGAAGGGAAGCAAAATCATTTGTCCTACTCCGCCGCCATCTTCTTCCTTGAATACTCTGTTTAAATTTGAGATAATATCAGCTCTATTGGTCATTAGACTGAATTCAAGTTGTGGCTTTCACTCTTATTAGGTATATAATTTTGTTACTATATTTAACTACCTATTCCTTTTACAGATAAAGAACTATATCACAAAATGTAATGTATATAAAATGCTAAGCTCAATGTCTAGCATATAGCTTCCAGTTAATAGTATTAATTGGCATTATTATTATCCAAGATCATAATTACTTTTTTACTAATATAAAAGGACCTATCCTTTTTCATTTCATAAAATTATGAAAATATTAAAATTATAGGGTTTTACACAGAGACTAAAAGTAAAGAGATAAAAAAAGATATTTCATGAAAGTGGAAACAAAACAAAACAGAAGATGGGGTAGCAATACTTATACCAGACAATATATATTTTTAAAACAAAGGCTATAACTGAAGACAACAAATAACCTGGAAATTTCACTTTTGGTTATTTATTCAAAGAAATTCAAAACACTAAATTGAAAAGATGTATATATATCCGTATGTTTATTACAGCATTATTTACAATAGCCAAGATGTGGAAGCAACCTAAGTGTTCATCAATAGATGAATGAATAAAGAAGTGGTGCATATATAAAATGGAATATGACTCAACCATAAAAAAGAATAAAATCTTGTCATCTGAAAAACATGGATTAACCTAGAGGATATTGTGCTGAGTGAAATAAATCAGACGGAGAAAGACATACCATATCATTTTTTAAAACATTTTATTTATTTATTTTTAGAGAGGAGAAGGGAGGAGAAAGAGAGGGAAACATCAATGTGTGGTTACTTCTCATGTGCCTCCTACTGGGGACCTGAATCACAACCCAGGCATATGCCCTGACTGGCAATTGAACCAGTGACCCTTTCATTTGCAGGCCAGCACTCAATCCACTGAGCCACACCAGCCAGGGCCCATATCACTTTAATTATATATGGAATCTAAACAACAACAACAACAACAACAACAACAACAAATGAACAAGCAGACAGGAAACAGACTCATAGATACAGATAACATTTTGACAGTTGCCAGATGGGGTGGGGGATACCTGAAAAAAGGTGACGAAATTAAAAAGTGCAAATTGGTAGTTATGAGATAGTCATAGAAATATAAAGTACAACATATAAAATATAGTCAATAATATTGTGATAAGTATATATGGTATCAGGTGGCTACTAGGTTTACCAGGAAGATCACTTCATAGGTTATATAAATGTCTAATCACTGGGTTGTACACCTGAAACAAATATAATATTGTATATTAACTGTAATTGAAAAATAAAAATTATTTTTCAAAAAACTATAGGGTCTAATAGAGTAATGAACAAATTTGCTAATCTTACAAATGAGAAATTTGAAGGGTAGAACTGGCTGAATCACTCAGCTAATTACTTGTATAACTAAAATTGGAAGCCTGGCTCAATAACCTCAGCTCTTACTACTACATCTCTTTCCAGTTTCACTTCTGGTATGCCTTATTTCAAGACTAGAAACCCTCAGCAGGATGTGTGTTCTAGTGTCAATGCTTTCCCTCAAACTTTCTAAAGGTTCCTAGAGGAAAAGAGGATAAAACTTCCTGTGACTTTACTCCTGATCCATGCCCATTCTGATCTTAATTTTCTTACTTACCTTGGCCTTTAAGTCAATCATAACAGATACCTACCTGCTCTAGTTCTCTCTTCCTATCAACTGTGCCCTATCATAACTCTCAGAAGAATCCATCTCTTGTCACAGGATTGCTTGTTGCCATTTTATTAATTTAATTACTGTTCAAGTACAGTTTTCTGTCTTTTATTCCCATCCCAGCCCACCCCCCCAGTGCTCCCTACGTCCCTCTCATTTCCACTCCCTTAGTTGTTGTCCATTTGTCCTTTATACTAGTTCCTGTAAATTCTTCCCCTTTTTCCCCTGAAATTCCCTCCCTTCCCCCCTCTAGTCACTGTCCCCCTGTTCCCTATTTGAGGGTCTTTGGTTATATTTTGCTTGCTCATTTGTTTTGCTGTTTAGCCTCCTGTTAGAGGTGAAATCATATGACATTTGTCTTTCACCACCTGGCTTATTTCACTCAGCATAGTGCTTTCCAGTTCCATCCAAGCTGTTGCAAGGGTAGGGGCTCCTTCTTTCTTTCTGCTGCATAGAATTCCATTCTGTGTATGTACCATAATTTTTTAATCCATTCATTTACTGACAGGCACCTAGGGTGCTTCCAACTCTTGGCTATTGTAAATTGTGCTGCTATGAACATTGGGATGCATAAGTTCATTTGTATTGGTGTTTTAGGGTTCTTAGGATATAATTCCAGCAGTGGAATTGCAGGGTCAAAAGGTACTTTAATTTTTAGTTTTCTTAGAAATTTTTTTCCTCTTTTTTTATTTAATTATTTTTCAAGTACAATTTTCTGTCTATTACTCCCATCCCATCCCACCCCCCATCCTCCCACCTCCCTCCCATTTCCACCCTTCTCAGTTGTTGTCCATGTATACTTAATATAGGTTCCTCTAAATCCCTCCCTTATTTGCCCTGAAATTCCCTCCCCTCCCACCTCTGGTCACTGTCAGCCTGTTCTCTATTTCAGTGTCTTTGGTTATATTTTGCTTGCTTGTTTGTTTTGTTGTTTAGCTTCCTGTTAGAGGTGAGATCATATGGTATTTGTCCTTCAACACCTGGCTTATTTCACTCAGCATAATGCTTTCCAGGTCCATCCATGTTGTTGCAAAAGATAGGAGCTCCTTCTTTCTTTCTTTCTGAAGCATAAAATTCCATTGTCTATATGTAACACAGTTTTTGATGCATTCATTTACTGACGGGCACCTAGGTTGCTTCCAACTCTTGACTATTGTAAATTGTGCTGCTATGAACATTGGGGGGCATAGATTCTTTGGGATTGGTGTTTTAGGGTTTTTAGGATACAATCCCAGCACTGGAATTGCTGGGTCAAAAGGCAAGTCCAATTTTAGTTTTCTGAGAAAATTCCATACTGTTTTCCATAATGGTTATACCAGTCTGCAATCCCACCAACAGTGGACCAGAGTCCCCTTTTCCCCACACCCTCTCCAATATTTGTTGTTTATTGCTTTGTTTATGATAGCCATTCTCACTGGTATAAAGTGGTATCTCATTGTAGTTTTAATTTGCATCTCTCTGATAGCTAGCGATATTGAGCATCTTATCATGTGTCTTTGGATCCTCTGTATGTCCTCCTTGCAGAAGTGTCTTTTCAAGTCCTTTCCCCATTGTTTAATTGGGTTAGTTGTCTTCTTAGACAGAATTCTTGTGAGTTCTTCGTATATTTTGAAGATTAAACCTTTGTCTGAGGTATCATTGGCATATATATTTTCCCATACAGTTGGTTATCTTTTTATTTTAATGCTGTTTTCTTTAGCTGCCCAGAAGCATTTTATTTTGATGAGATCCCATTTGTTTATTCTTACCTTTATATTCCTTGCTCTAGGGGACATATCAGTAAAAATGTTGCTGCGTGAAATATCTGAGATTTTCCTGCCAATGTTCTCCTCTAGGACTTTAATGGTGTTTTATCCACCTTGAATTTATTTTGGTGTATGATGTAAGTTGGTGCTCGAGTTTCATTTTTTTGCATGTAGCTGTCCAGTTCTCCCAACAACATTTGTTGAAGAGGCTATCTTTACCCCATTTTATGTTACTGCCCCCTTTCTTGAATATTAATTGACTGTAGAGAATTGGGTTTATTTCCGGGCTCTCTATTCTGTTCCATTGGTCTATGTGCCTGTTTTTATGCCAAGACAAGGCTGTTTTGATTACAGTGGCCTTGTAATACAGTTTGACATCAGGTATTTTGATCCCTCCTACTTTGTTCTTCTTTCTTAACATTGCAGCTGCTATTCGGGGTCTTTTATGGTTCCATATAAATTTTTGAAGTGTTTGTTCTATGTCTGTGAAATATGCCATTGGTACTTTAATAGGTATTGCATTGAATCTGTAAATTGCTTTGGGTAGTATGGACATTTTGATGATGTTAATTCTTCCAATCCATGAACACGGTATATGTCTCCATTTGTTTGTGTCTTCCTTGATTTCTGTCTTCAGTGTTGTGTAATTTTCTGCATACAGGTCTTTAACCTCCTTGGTTAGATTTATTCCCAGATATTTTATTTTTCTTTTTGCTATATCAAATGGGATTTTTTTCTTGATTTCTGCTTCTGCTGATTCATTGTTAGTATACAGAAATGCCTTTGATTTCTGGATATTGACTTTGTATCCCGCTGTTTTGCCAAATTCATTTATTAGTTCCAGCAATTTTTTGGTAGAGTCTATAGGATTTTCCATGTACACTATCATGTCATCTGCAAACAGTGACAGTTTTGTTTCCTCCTTTCCGATTTGGATGCCTTTTATTTCCTTTTCTTGTCTGATCGCTGTGGCTAGAACTTCCAATACTATATTAAATAGAAGTGGTGAAAGTGGACAACCTTGTCTTGTTCCTGATCTTAGTGGAAAAGCTTTCAGTTTTTGCCCATTCAGTATGATGTTGGCTGTAGGTCTTTCATATATGGCCTTTATTATATTGAGGAATGCTCCCTCTATTCCCACTTTGCTGAGTACCTTTATCATAAATGGGTGTTGTACCTTATCAAAAGCTTTTTCCGCGTCTATTGATATGACCATGTGGTTTTTGTCCTTGCTTTTGTTTATGTGGTGTATTACATTTACTGATTTGCGGATATTGAACCATCCTTGCATCCCTGGGATGAATCCCACTTGGTCATGGTGTATGATCTTTTTGATGTATTGTTGGATGCGATTTGCCAATATTTTGTTGAGGATTTTAGCATCTATGTTCATCAGTGATATTGGCCTGTAATTTTCTTTCTTTGTTGTGTCTCTCTCTGGTTTTGGAATTAGGATAATGCTCGCTTCATAAAAAGAGTTTGGGAGTTTCCCATCATTTTGGATTTTTTGGAATAGTCTGTGAAGAATAGGGGTTAGCTCTTCCTTAAACGCTTTGTAGAATTCTCCTGTGAAACCATCTGGTCCGGGGCTTTTGTGTGATGGGAGTTTTTTGATTACTGCTTCAATTTCATTTGCTGTTATTGGTCTGTTCAGGCTTTCTACTTCTTCTTCATTGAGTTTTGGAAGATTATATTTTTCTAGAAATTTGTCCATTTCACCTAGGTTTTCAAATTTCTTGGCATACAGTTCTTCATAGTAATTCCTTACAATCCCTTCTATTTCTGTGGTATCAGTTGTAATCTCTCCTCTTTCATTTCTGATTGTGTTTATTTGTGTCCTCTCTCTTCTTTTCTTAATGAGCCTACTTAAAGGCTTGTCTATTTTGTTTATCTTTTCAAAAAACCAACTCTTGGATTCATTGATCCTTATAATTGTGCTTTTGGTCTCTATGTCATTTAATTCTGCTCTGATCTTGGTTATTTCCTTCCTTGTACTTGCTCTGGGCTGTCTTTGTTGTTGTTCTTCGAGTTCTTGCAGGCGTCGGGTTAGGTTGTTTGTTTGAAATGTTTCTATTTTCTTTAGGTAAGCCTGTATTGCTATGAACTTCCCTCTCAGGACTGCCTTGGCCGTGTCCCATAAGTTTTGGGTTGTTGTGAGTTCATTTTCATTTGTTTCCAGAAACTTTTTGATTTCTTCCCTAATTTCAATCTTGACCCATTCGTTGTTTAATAGCATACCATTCAGTCTCCATGATTTTGGGTGTTTTGGGTTTTTTCCTTTGGGGTTGGTTTCTAATTTCAGTCCCTTGTGGTCAGAGAAAATGCTTGGTATGATTTCAATTTTCTTGAATTTGTTGAGGCTCATTTTGTGTCCTATCATGTGGTCTATCTTTGAAAATGTTCCATGTGCATTTGAAAAGAATGTGTATTTAGCTTCTTTGGGATGAAGCGCTCTATATATATCAGTCAAGTCCATTTCTTCTAGAGTTTCATTTAATGCTGCTATATCTTTGTTGATATTTTGTTTGGAAGATCTGTCCATTTTTGACAGTGGGGTGTTAAAATCCCCTACTATAATTGTGTTGCTGTCAATATCTTTCTTGAAGTCTTCTAGGATTTTTCTTATATATTTGGGTGCTCCTATGTTGGGTGCATATATATTTATGATGTTAATGTCTTCGTGCTGGATTCTTCCCTTGAGCAATATGAAGTGACCTTCTGGGTCTCTCTTTATGGCCCTTTTTTTGAAGTCTATTTTGTCTGATATTAGAATTGCTACCCCGGCTTTTTTTTCTTGTCCATTTGCTTGGAAAATTTGTTTCCAGCCTTTCACTTTTAGTCTGTGATGGTCTTTTGTCCTGAGGTGGGTCTCCTGTAGGCAGCATATGTGTGGGTCATGCTTTCTTATCCATTCAGCCATTCTATGTCTTTTGATTTGAGTGTTTAATCCATTTACATTTAAGAGTATTATTGATAGGTACTTATTCATTGCGATTTTGTACCACAGTTCCTCTCTGTCTCTCTCTTTTCCTTCCTTTCCTTAAAGCAGCCCTTTCAGTATTTCTTGTAGAGCTGCTTTGGTAGAGGCATATTCTTTTAGACTTCTTTTGTCTTGGAAGCTCTTTATTTGGCCTTCTATCTTGATTAAGAGCTTTGCTGTGTAAAGTAGCCTCGGTTGTAGGCCTCTGGTTCTCATTACTTGGAATATTTCTTGCTATTCTCTTCTTGCTTGGAGTGTTTCCATTGAGAAGTCTAACCTAAATAAAGCTAACCTTATTGGGGCTCCCTTGTATGTTACTTCCTGTTTCTCCCTTGCTGCCTTTAAGATTCTCTCTTTGTCTTGGAATTTTGCCATTTTAATGATGATGTGTCTTGAAGTGGGCCTCTTTGGGTTCCTCTTGAATGGGACTCTCTGTGATTCCTGGATTCGTGTAACTTTTTCTCTCATCAAATTAGGAAAATTTTCCATCATTACTCTTTCAAATAGGTTTTCTATCCCTTGTTCTTCTTCTCCTTCTGGTCTTCCTATTATTCAGATATTATTATGTTTCATGTTTTCTTGCATTTCTTTTAATCCCTCTTCATTCTTTTGAACCTCTTTTGCCTTTCTTGCTCTTTCTGGGAGTTTCTTTCTTCTGTGTCCTCCAACTCGCTGATCCAATCTTCTGCCTCATCGATTCTGCTTTTTACTCCTTCTACTGTGTTCTTCAGTTCCAAAATTGTATTCTTCATTTCCTCTTGTCCTTTGGTGATAGTTTCTATTTCCTTTTTCATGTTGATATAGTTTGCGTAGAGCTCATTGTAGCTCCCCTCTAGTTTCTGGTAGCTCCCCTCTAGTTTCTGGTAGCTCATTGTGAGCCTTTTGAATTTCCTGATAACTAGTGCTTTGAATTCAATATCTGGTAGCTAACTTGCCTCTCTTTCCTCTAACATTACTTCTGAGACTTCCACCTTTTCTTTCATTTGGGCATTGTTTCTTTGTCTTCCCATTGCTTATAAGACTCTTCTTGTTAGCTTCAGCTTCTTAAATTGATCTGTTCTGACTCTCTAGGTTTATGGTGTGAACTTCTGTGGTGGAATTCCTGTGAAATTCAGTGGTGCAGTCTCCTGCAGGTATCTTGATGTTCTCTGCTTCCAGCTATTCCTTTCTTTGTGTGTGTGTGATCAGCTGGAGGGGGAGGCAAAATGGTTTATGACAGCTGGACAGTACTTTATGATATTTACAGTCACAGCTGGCAGAGAATAGATAGAAGATCTTTAGGCTCTATATAGGGTTAACTGTAATCTTCAACCCAATTTGCCACCTCTAGGAAAGGATAGACCAAAGAGAAGTCTCTTGTTGGGGAGAGAAGTCTTGTGAGTTGTATCTAGAAAGCAGTGAGGTTGTGGGTGGTCAGATTTTGAGGTAAGGTGAGAGTAAAGAATAGTAAATAGACGTAGCATGTGAGCCACTAGAGTTAATCACTACAGTAACAGAATTCAGGAACCTGTAAAGTGGGCTAAGACCCGAGAGATGTGTTGTGAAGTATTTACAGTGGTATAGAAAGTAACAGACAAACACACAAAAACAGGGCAAGAGAAGTGAGGAAAAAGCAATAAGTTTGGGGTGAAATGAAGAGGGACTAAAACAGGAAAAAAGAAAGGAGAGGAACAGAGTACTGAAAGATACAGCAACAATAAAATTAAAAAATATATATGATTACTGAAAAAAGTTTAAAAATAAAAGTTAAAAAAAATTAAATAGCCCGAACAACAAAAACTCTTTCCTTGTGGGTTTCAAACTCTCCAATCTGGTTTTTCTGGTTTCGGTGGGACCCCTCTGTGGGACCCCTCTGTGGGTTGGGTTGTAGCCCCAGGCTCACACCCGCCCCCCAGCCAGGCTACCAGACTGGGGTGCGGGCGCCCGCCCACCTGACAGGCTGCCTTGGTCCCACGGGATCTGGTACTGTCCTGTGGCTGGGTTAGAATCAATTCAAGCTGCCTTCACAGAAGAACACCTCAGTCCACTTTCCAGTAAAAACTTCGCCAGAAAGCAAGCCTCTCACCCCAGCCCAATCTCCAACCTGACTGGTTAGGACAATGCTCCTCTCAAATTTCCTGGGCTGGCAGGCTGGTGGGCTGGCGACCACAGAGATCGCAACTGAACAGGGCCCCCTGTCCCTGCCACCCTCCCTGCACACCTAGGCAGACAGGTCTCTGCCACCCAGCCCCGCCTAGATGGTGAGGGAGGGAGCCAGCTCTTCCAATGACCCCGCACCCAGCCCGATGTTCCACTGGGTGCTGGGCTCCCTATGAGTTCTCCGTGGCACTGGCCACAGACGGAAGCCTCTACACCCCTAACACAGAGTCAGCGGCGGCTCTGAGGCGTTTGGGGCTGGCCCAGGGCAGCTGGTCCTGTCGCTGCCCTTGACTTTTCTCAGGGTTCCCGAGCTCCCGATGAGTTCTTCGTGTCAGACGCCCCTGTCGCTGGGCACAGATGGAAGGAAGCCTCTGGGCTCCAACCATTGCGGCAGCCGCGGCTCCGAGGTCTTTATGCGCCAGCTAATGTCTGCTGCAGGTCTGGCCGCCTCTGTCCTTACTCACGTCCCTGAGACCCCAAGGACCTCTAGCTGTCTGGTTCGTCACTATCTCTGGTCTCTTATTTTCATAAATGCTGGGTAATTGTTGTTTGGGGAATTGATTGTGCTGTTCTTCTGTAAGTCTGCCAGGATTTTCCCCCAGGTGTAGGAGAACCGCAGTCCATTTTCTTAGAAAATTTCATAGTATTATCCACAGTGGTTGTTCCAGTCTGCAATCCCACCAACAATGGATTAGGGTCCCCTCTTCTCCACAACCTCTCCAACAATTATTGTTTGTTGCTTTTTTAAAAGATTTTATTTATTTATCTTTTTTAGAGGGGAAGGGAAGGAGAGAGGGAGAGAAACACCAACGAGTGGTTGCCTCTCGTGCGTCCCCCGCTGGGAACTGGCCCGCAACCCAGGCATGTGCCCTGACTGGGAATCAAACTGCGACCCTCTGGTTTGCAGGCCTGCACTCAATACGCTGAGCCACATCAGCCAGAGCTGTTGCTTTGTTTGTGATGGCCATTCTCACCAGTGTAAAATGGTATCTCATTGTGGTTTTAATTTGTATCTCTCTGATAGCAATATTGAGCATCTTTTCATGTGTCTCTGGATCCTCGGTACATCCTCCTTGGAGAAGTGTCTGTTCAAGTTCTTTGCTTACTTTTTAATTGGTTTGCTTGTCTACTTAGAGTGGAGTTTTGTAAATTCTTTGTATATTTTGGAGATTAAACTCTTGCCTGAGGTATCATTGGCAAATACGTTTTCCCATACAGTTGGTTCTCTTTTTATTTTAATATGGTTTTCTTTAGCCGTGCAGAAGCTTTTGATTTTGATGAGATCCCATTTGTTTATTCTTTCCTTTATGTCCCTTGCTCTAGGGGACATATCAGTAAAAATGTTGCTTCATAAAATATCTGAGATTTTCTTGCCAATGTTCTCCTCGAGGACTTTAATGGTTTCACGACTTATATTTACGTCTTTTATCCACCTTGAATTTATTTTGGTGTATGGTTTAAGTTGGTGCTTGGCCTTTTGGCTAAGATCAAGTGCCACTTTGT
This sequence comes from Sturnira hondurensis, assembly GCF_014824575.4. Lineage (NCBI taxonomy): Eukaryota > Metazoa > Chordata > Mammalia > Chiroptera > Phyllostomidae > Sturnira > Sturnira hondurensis. Next base: position 164,972 of record NW_028089495.1, read on the forward strand.
TTTAAAGTAACTTGAATTATTTTCCTAAAGGCAGTATCCAATGCCCCATGAAGACAGAAAAAAACACCTCTTTCTCTGCATCCACTTCTTGCCTATTGGCAAAATCTAATCTGGGATCTTCTTTGAGATTTCGCTTCTCTATTTGTTTACCAAAATGGAATCTGTATGTATATATAGATATTCCTTGGTCCATTCTGAGTGTACAAGAAGATAAAGAGCCATTATTAAAATTTTGAAGGTGTCATATATTCTCAACTCTTTATGTCATAGAGAAACTGAAGGCTAGAGGGATTAAATAATAGCTTATTCTATTCAGGGATTATATGATGGAGTTTATTGTTTCAGACACTGGGAGAAATTTTAAACAAGCTTAAGATATTTGGTTCTTCAGAAACATCTGTAATATCTTTCATTTTTTTTTCTTTTCTGGAGGTAAATGAAAAAAGCAGGGAGAGGCATGATGGGTAGGCAATGCCAATGGGATGATATGACAGCAACCCTGGAATAGGTAAAAAGGGTTTTTTAGTTCTGCCTTTTTCTGAGATTTCAATGTACTGTTGGAAGGAACAACAAGGGCAGCATATCCCAAAGAGAAGGTGTCTGGAACCCAGGTTTTGAAAGGACTGCAACATGTATTTGCTGCGCTTCCTGGGGAAACTGCAACCCATGTGCCTGAATAAGAATCAGGTTGCATAGGCAAGTTCATCACCAGGGAGTGAATGTATGAGCTTGCCTTCAGACCACTGAAGTTCAGGTCAGTAAGCAGAATGAGAACTGAGAGCACAGCCTGTATCAGACATCAAACAAAGCTTGTGTGTGTGTGTGTGTGTGTGTGTGTGTGTGTACACAGATACCAATACCTTTTCCTTTCTAGTCATTGTATTTGTCTAACACTCTTAGACATAGCAGAGTTTAGGAGTAATTCTGGGGCGTGAATTTAACTGTGCTGTATTACATGTTCTTGAGGGGAAACACCAGATGAAGAGTTCATATTTTATTAAACTACTCACATGGAGGACTTATAAAAGGGAACACTCACAGATGTTCTAACCAGATATGAGACAATGAAGGTATCTGCACTGAAGCCCAGGTTCAAGTACATAGTCCAAAACAAACAAAAAACAAAAAACAAAAAAAATAATTCTATTTCCTTCAATGAATTCATCTAAATAATATATTTTTCAAGGCATAAAAGCACATGGATTAGGTAAACAGGAGAGGACAAGACAGTAGTATAATTTTGGAAACTGGAAATTGGATGAGCAAGCAAAGGTAAAGGAGACACAAGAACACTAAATATTAAGCCAACAGTGAGGAATTAATGTGAAGTACATCAATTCACACAACAAAATCCCCAATGGCAGTATTATGTACCCCTTTAGAAGTTAGAAATATCAGCAAAACATCCAAAATAACGAAGATGAGTTTAAAATCTATTTAAGCAGCATTAGGTCCCCAGATCTATACCTTCACTTTTTGAAACTTCTATTGACCTAGAACATCATTGGAAACTAATTCTCAGCAAAGGAAAAAAGTAGGGTATTTATTTCTGGTGTCTTCCAGTTCAGCCAAAGTGGAAACACATGAATTGAGTATATTAATACTCGATGGTGAGGTCTCTCCAGACTTCTCTACTCTGCCCTCAGAATACTGGTCATGATGACTTTACCCTCAGGGAAAGCTGCCAGAAAGGCCTTTGGTAAGGAATATGACCAACACAAGTAAAAAAAAACAAAAACAAAAACAAAAAACTAGTCAAAGTTCCTCTCAAAGAAATGGCTCATCCAGATAACTATACAGTGACATTTATAGTAGACAAATCCTACTTGTGCTAAAACCTTTCAATAAGCTTTTTAGTATCCCTCTTTTTTTCCCCTCTTTTAAATGTAAGTAGACAACTAAGGATCACCAAATAAGCATAAAAAAAGAAATTGCATGAAACAGGTGCTTTGTCTAACTTTTCTTCTTCCTGATTAATCTATCAGCATCTCTTAGAGCTAAGATGATATTGCAACTGTGAAAAAGAAAAAGACAAAAAAGAACAGAGATTTTTAAAAATATTTTAAAAATAAAAAATATAGGTAAAGGTGTACATTATATTATTAGTATATACATAAATGCATGTGTTTAATCATCCTGTGTACACACAATGTTTCCTTCTAATTTGTACTTGCGGTCTATGCTCAATGACTGCTATATGACTAAGTTCTTTAGGCACCTCAGCAACTCAGGTTGCTTATGCAAAATCCCTAGATGTAACATGTGTATACTAAATTATACCCCACAAAAATAGTTTTTTGTAAAAATTTCTATAATGTACATAATTTATTGAATGGCTAAGAATTAAGCTGTGTGCCTTTTATACGATCTCTCATTTAATCCAAAAACCCTGTAATGCAATATTACTCTGAGAGATTAAGTCAGCTGATAAATAGGGTAGCTATGATATAAGCCCACATCTTCCCAAGTCCAAATTCTTTCAAGTGCAACATGAGTAGTATAAAACCCGTTCAATGGCTAGCTATATTCCCCATAGACTTAGGGTCTTTGCTCGAGCACAGCCTCCCTGGTTAACCCTTGTAATGTTCTCATGTTCTTTTATTCATTCTTTTCCTCCATGTTGAGCCATCCATGCCCAAACAAGTCTTCAGAACATTAAGTGTTTCATCCTTGGTTAAAATAATTCTGCCATTTTATAAACACAGAAATGCACACACACACACATATACACATACAAATTAAATCATTTCATTTATCTTCCTCAGTTTATTATAATTGATTCTTGAAAAACATGGGGAAGGATTAGGAGTGTCACACCCATGCAGTCAAAAATCTGCATATAACTTTGACTCCCCAAAAGCTAAGCTACATTCATCCCTCAGTATCAGTGAGGATTTTTTTCCAAAACCCCCAGGGAATATCAAAATCCATAGATGCCCAAATCTCTTATATAAAATGCAATACAACAATGTATACATGGATGTAGTAGACTCTCTGTAGAAACTTGGGAATATATATATATATATATATATATATATATATATATATATCCATACGCGCGCGCGTGTGTGTGTGTGTATCTCCAAGGATACTTTTTTACTGCTTTTAGAAAGAAAGAAAAAGAAAGAGGAAGGGAGAGAAAGAAACATCAATGTGAGAAAGAAATATCAATAGGTTGCCTCCTGTAGCATCTGGACCAGGGATCAAACCTGCAACCCTTTGGTTACAGGATGATGCTCCAACCAGCGAAGCTATACTGGCTAGGGTGGACTATATGCTTATTGGAAAAAACACACATATAAGTGGACCCATGCAGTTCAAACCTGTGTTGTTCAAATTCAACTGTGTTTCTCTTTTCCGCCAGGGACTTTTCCCCCAATTGTGTATGACTGCTCTGGCATGATTTTAAATCCTGATATTTAGAGTCCAGAGTTATCCATCCTACTTGGCTAGCCATTCAGGCTAACAATTGTTTGGCTTTTTAAATTGGCAAGTCAGTGTCACAGAGAACTGGCCCTCCTGTCAACCTAGTAGCAGAAACAGAAAGTCCATGTTAGAATATCTGTTCCACTAAATAAAAGGCCATTGAAAATTGGTTGTTAATTCAAATGAGGCTTCAAGGCTGGTATAGAGTTCTCAGTGAGAAACTTTCTGCTGGCTTTCTCACCTCTTGGCCACCTCTGGAGCCTCAAAAGACCTTGCTTCATTGAAGGGGTGGCAGTATATACCCCACATTTGCAAGGCCCCAAATTAAAATTTTCAGTGTACAGTTAATAAGCTTTGAAAATTAAGTCACATTGACCCATCACCCAATTATTTTCTGAGGAAAGACAGTACTACCCGTAGTACCTGGGTACTTGTTAGCTTCTGTCTCAGAAGGTGGTTTGCTCATCATTCTGAGATTTACTGTTCTGCTCATATAAACCCTGACTACGGGATCTCTGTTATATATTTATAGTTAACAAATACATTAAAGTATGATTTTAACACATTCTTTTCTGCACTGAATTTTGGAGATTTCTCAAAGATTGGTTCATGTATTGCTCACATCAAGACCACCTAAAAGCTTGTATCTTAGGTCAGTGTCTCCCAAATGCAAAGATTTTGATACAGGTAGTTTATTTGGGAAGTGAACTCAGAAAGCAGGAGTTAGGATTTAAAAAAATAAAAGGGAAAGAGGAGAAACAATACAAGGATGAATTATCAAGTTGGACACTGCTATTGGTGACTGGGGGTTCTAAAATCCCTAATGGAATGAGTCTCAGACCTGTTTACCTGAGGATGAGAGTCAGAAGCTTTTATTCATTATATTTCATCTCCCACTGGTCAAGGGTCACCATTGGGGTATTAGTTCTTTCATACGTCTGAGTTATTTGCCTGAAACTTTTGAGTGGGCCGCAGCAGGCATTTTATGCTATTGTGTTAGAGAAAGCTGGGGCAAGAAGTATGTGATACTGATGGGGGTAAGATGCTGCCCAGGTGCACCTGTATGAGATTAACCAAAATCTGCTTAGAACTAGTTAGCACCAGGCTACTGGAGTCCAAGATGGAGCTAAAATTATAAGCAGCAGTTTAAGAGGTTTCCAATGCAATATATAAAAATGTCAGTTTCTGCTAATCTACCTATAGTTACAGGTTGAATTTTGTCCCCCTCATAATTCATATGTTGAAGTTCTAACTTCCAGTACCTTAGAATGTGACCTCATTTGGAAATAAGGTCATTGCAAATGTGGTTAGTTAAGTAATTCTTAAGTAAGAGTATGGCAGTCCCATAATCCAATATGACTGGTATCCTTATAAAAAAGGTAAATTTAGTCACAAACACTTGCATAAGGAGAACACCCTGTGAAAACAATAGCTATGCTGCCATAAACTAAGGAAACACCAAAGGTTAAGAGAGAGGAACAGGTCCTTCTCTAGCTCCCTAGACACCTTGATCTCAGACTTCTAGCTTCTAGAACTTTGAAATAATAAATTTCTCTTGTTTAAGCCACTCAGTTTGTAATATTTGTTATGGCAGTCTTAGAAAACTAATGCATTTATGACCACTGTCCATGGGGGTATCATCTACACTTCTGCAATTCCAACAAGGTCTGCAGACAGTTCTATGAGCACCCCAAATTTAAGAAACCTGGTTTAGAATGAAATAAATAATGTAGTATCTCTTACCCAAAAAGAGTAAATCCAAGAGTGGATACCAAGGTACATGCAAATTAAAATATGGGGAAGTAGAAAAATACGAGCCCTTAAAATGAAGCCTGCCTAATACAGAGGACAGAACAGATTCAGAAGGGTATGTAAGAGAAGCAAAACCATTTTTTCTTTTCCAGTGAACAGGAGATGTGGGGATTGAGATAGAAGTAAGTAGGAAAATAAGTAGGAAGATAGGGAAGAGGAGAGAAGGGAGAGAGGAGAAAGAAGAGAGGTGTAATAAGAGCTCAGAGAGTAGCTGCCTGACAGATTTAAAATTGAGAAGGATTTCTAACAAGATATATATTGTTTTATTTCTAACTTGAATGACTTTCTCTTATAACTAAATGACTCCTGGCTAGTAGAAATAGCTACTGACGGAATATAGGTTCAATGAGGGTAGTAATTTTGTCTGTTTTATTCACACCAAATAGATCCTGGTGCAAAACAGGGCTTCAGTGGAGGCATATGTAAATCTATAAAATTGAAGGTATAACTCAAACAAAAACATTATTTTGTCATCTCTCTTGACTGCAGCCTAAATTAAAGGGTTGGTAACTAATACTGAAGTACATCAGGATATTTTTCATTTGTCCCTCTAGTAAGTGCTTTCTCATCTCCCTTCAGGTCAGGCAGTAGTAACATCTTTGTAGTTACCAGCATTAAAGTCTGTGGCTCCTATAGAATCTTTTATGGTTTCTGTATATCCCACCCACATCTTTATAAATAGTGCCTTTATTAATCTCTTCTTAAATTATCCTAATTCAAGAGCATCATCTGTTTCCTGTTGGGGCCCTGAATAATACAGGAAAAATTCAAATTAGCTTTTTTCTAAAATAATTCCTCTAATGTGCATCTCAGCCTCTAAAAATTATAGCTCATTGAAAATGGATTCATTTGAAATCATCTAAGGAGTGGAGAAGGCAAATATTTATATGAGAAGGCAGATTGTGTTTTACTTATATAAACCAATGACTGATATTTTTGCAAACATTTCCTTTAGCATGCATTATCAATATATCCATAGCATGCTATTCTACAGACCACTGACTTACAGACTTAAGAAATATGTAAAAAGTCTATAATCCCATTTGTTCTTTGTGTGGAGCCATTTGTAACATTTTCTTCTTCCTGTGTCCATAATGAATATATGGAATTTACAGATGGGCGTGGGGGAGACTGAAAAATTATTTCCCTAGAATTGCTGGGTTTTGTACATACTGAAATTAGTCATCAAATTTAAATCATTTTATTAAGAGACATTTAAAATAAATAGAGCCTTAAATGTGCGTTCTATATCCAAAAAACTCTGATTCTTTGAAAGAACATAAGAGGATTTACAGCATGTGAGTAATACCATTTCCCAGAAAATACATCAGAAGACTGGGTTTGCTCTCTGCACGTAGCAGAGGCTATTCTATCTAGGCCAATCAGCAGTTACAATGACCAGGACTTGAACTTTAACTAGACCCTGAGGAAAGAATCAAGTTTATCTTGTTCATATCTTTATGGCAAGTTCCATATAGAAGATGCTCAATAAATATTTGTTGAAAGAATTAGTCACCAAAATATCACAGAAAGACAATATGAAGAAGGAAAACATGAGAAACATGGGGTTTTCTCTCCCTAAAGTTTTATTTAGATGAGGATAGGTCTTTGATTTGACCTGAGGAACTGGGCTACTATAGTCTAGTTTAGTTTTGCATGTAATTATCTATATACTAAGTGCTAAGCACAAAATCATAAGAAACAAAAAACCATGGCCTCTGCATTCATAGAGATTATAAGATTTTTATAGCCCTTTATCTTGGTTATCTTCTTATAAAAAATATGGACTCAGGATACTGTGAAGAACTATTTGATGTGCATAATAGCCAGGATTTTCATGTCCTCTATTTGTACTTAAGCTACCCATTCCTCCAAAATATGACCTGGTAGGAATTGTCAAATTTACCTAATACCTTTCTTGTTTTTATCATTTGCTTCTTTACTTTTATGACTCCATTTAAAAAAATGAGCAGTTAATGAACACACCTTAAATTGAAAGCAAAGAGAATCCACTGGGATATGTGTATATTCTCCCAATGAAAAGGTCAGATGAGATACAATTAATAGCAACAAAGGGAGATGAAGCCTGGCATATCAGTGCTGTACTTGGGGTGCTTTAGCTGTGGCAAAGGCCTTGGAAGCTTTCTCAGCAAAAGTGCATCTCAAAAGTGATTTAAAAAAATATTTAATAAAAGGCTGGAACTGTGGCAGAATGTTAAAGAGAACTGAAATTTGGTTTTAGTCTTGGCATTTAACTAAAATGTGATATTCATTTTATATTGCAACCTTTGAAAAGTTGAATACTCACATGAATATCATTTCTAGTATGCTTGAATATTGTCCATATTAAATAGGCATGCCATTCTTTTAGATTTATCATTAATATCTGAGTATTTGTCTTTAAACACATAAATAATTTATAAACTGGAATTAAAATCTACTTATGAGATTTATACTGTTGAAATTCTATCTGTCCATTGAAGTATAAATACATACTTCTTTTTGTAAGAGCAAAACATAACTTTTAAAGATTTAATTGCTATATTTCAGCATTCACAAAATCAAGTTATCTCCAAATAAGATGTTTCATATAGTCATTATTTTTGCCCAGCCATTGTTTTGTCATTAAAAGTCTTGAAATAATAGAAAGAACTTTCACTACCTAAAGAAGTTAAAATGTGACAGTGGTGTGAATCTTGGGGAAGAACAGATTTCAATAGATAAGAGCTGTGGAAGTGCTGTCCTTTGGTCTGAGTCTACTTAGAGATTCCCAACTTGAAGTAGATGAAGTTTAGAGAGCATAGGATGAGAATACTGCAGTAATTTTATGGTGACTCAGGCTAGTCTTTCTCCCTTTGGGAGCACTCTGGTTTAGAATTTTAAAATTCTTTCCCATACAGACCCAGGAATCAACAAGTGCAACATCTTTCTTTTTCACAGGTGACAAAATTAGATACATGTAAATTATGTGACATATTTATTGCCACAGGTAAATTAAGCCAAAGTATACCACTCTTTTTTTAATTTTTAAAGGTTTTTTAAAATTTCTTTATCTTTAGAGAGGGAAGGAAAGAGAGAAAGAGAGAAACATCAGTGTATGGTTGCCTCTCATGAGTTCTTTGCTAGGAACTGGCCTACAACCCAGGCATGTGCCCTGACTGGGAATTGAATCATGATCTTGTGGTTCACAGGCCCACATTCAATCCACTGAGCTACACCAGCCAGGGCCAAAGTATACCTCTCTTCAAGAAATAAAAATGAAATAATTAAATGAAGAGAAACTGATCTCTGATATGCATATCTATTTAATTAAAATATATTTGAATTAAATAAATACAGATAAAAGTGTATCCCACTGGTGTATTTAGGTCAGCAATGGGACAGGCAAGATATTAATAATAAGTAAACAAATCTTTCCTATTAATATTATATAACCTTCATGAGTAATTAGAATTCCATGCCCCTCAAAAATAAACTTGCATCCTCCATTTAAGTAGTGATTTTCAAACTGTGCAACTCAGAGCCCTCTCAAAGCTACAATGTGGGAATAATAGGAATTTGGGGAACTGACTTCCTCTGTTTCAAACAGAACATTCCCTTATCCTCACTTCCATCCATTTATTATACTGAGAGGAAATAAAATCACACCACACACACACACGCAATATTTTTCCCACTCTAAATACAGGCAGGGCATAGCTATATTACAGGTCTCCTGACATAATATACTAAGAAGAACATAACATCATTTCATTAGTATTCCTGACAAAATGTATGACCTATGCTTTTTCTGAGAAAACAAGCAGGCAAACCCAAATTGAGGGACATTTTTTGATTTGGTATAGTTGGCCCATGCCTACAGCTTATGAGAGCTGACTGCCCAATTCTTTCCAGTGACACTCTCACCAAGATCACATTGGTAGGTTTACCTCAGCCACCTTGGGAATATTCATATCATGGAAATTTATAAAAAGCTATATAGCAGGATTTTTTCCCCAAAACATACCTGTTAAACATTTACCAGATTGCTGATGGATATTTCACAAAATATTTGGTCTATACACTACAAAATGTCAGTATCACAAAAGTCAACTAATGCTGAAAAATATTCTCTATTAAAAGAAACTAAAGAAACACAGCAGCTAAGTATGTGCATCTATGAATTGGTTCCTGGACAGGAGACAAGTTTTTCTCTAAGATATTATTAAAATAATCTGTAAAGTTGAAATATGAATTTTAGATGATATTAAACTTAAATGTGTTTTCCCTAAAAACAAAATTTCTTATATAACAATGATGTAATTATCAAATTCAAGAAATGTAACATAATACAATATTGCTGATGGGTAAAGGAGAATGATGTATCTAGCATATGTTCCAATGGTTGAGAATAAGAAATGCATATATACATATATATGTATGTATGTGTGTGTGGATATATATATATATATATATATATATNTGTATATATATATATATATATATATATATATATATAGAGAGAGAGAGAGAGAGAGAGAGAGAGAGAGAAGAGAAATGATAAAACAATCAGGAAAGATGTTTCCAATTGTTGCATTAGGATGAAGGTACATAGACATTTTTGTATTCTCCCTACAACTTCTCATAAAATTGTTACATGTACATATATTTTTTATTTTATTTTATTTTTTAAAATTATTTTTCAAGTACAGTTTTTTGTCTATTACTCTCATCCCATCCCACCCTCTGTGCTCCCCCCACCCGCCCATTTCCACCCTTCTCAGTTGTTGTCCATGTATCCTTTATATAAGTTCATCTAAATCCCTCCCCTATTTCCCCTGAAACTCCCTTGCCCCTCCCCTCTGGTCACTGTCAGCCTGTTCTCCATTTCAGTGTCTTTGGTTATATTTTGCTTGCTTGTTTGTTTTGTTGTCTAGCTTCCTGTTAAAGGTGAGAACATATAGTATTTGTTCTTCAACACCTGGCTTATTTCACTCAGCATAATGCTTTCCAGTTCCATCCATGTTGTTGCAAAAGGTAGGAGATCCTTTTTCTCTCTGCGGCATAGAATTCCACTGTGTATACATACCATAGTTTTTTGACCCATTCATTTACTGATGGGCACCTAGGTTGCTGCCATTTCTTGGCTATTGTAAATTGTGCTGCTATGAACATTGGGGGGCATATGTTCTATGGGATTGGTGTTTTAGGGTTCTTAGGATACAATCCCAGCAGTGGAATTGCTGGGTCAAAAAGCAGGCCCAATTTTAGTTTTCTGAGAAAATTCCATACTGTTTTCCATAATGGTTGTACCAGTCTGCAATCCCAACAACAGTGGACCAGAATCCCATTTCCCCACACCCTCTCCAACATTTGTTGTTTATTGCTTTGTTTATGATAGCCATTCTGACCTGTGTAAAGTGGTATCTCATTGTGGTTTTAATTTGCATCTCTCTGATAGCAAGTGATATTGAGCATCTTTTCATGTGTCTCTGAATCCTCTGTATGTCCTCCTTGCAGAAGTGTCTGTTGAAGTCCTTTCCCCATTTTTTAATTGGGTTAGTTGTCTTCTTAGAGTGAAGTCCTGTGAGTTCTTCGTATATTTTGGAGATTAAACCTTTGTCTGAGGTATCATTGGCAACTATGTTTTCCCATACAGTGGGTTGTCTTTTATTTTAATGCTGTTTTCTTTAGCCGCGCAGAAGATTTTTATTTTGAAGAGATCCCATTTGTTTATTCTTTCCTTTACATTTCTTGCTCTAGGGGACATATCAGTAAAAATATTGCTGCATGAAGTATCTGATATTTTCCTGCCAATGTTCTCCTCTAGGACTTTAAGGGTGTCATGGCTTATATTTAAGTCTTTTATCCACCTTGAATTGATTTTAGTGTATGGTGTAAGTTGGTGCTCGAGTTTCATTTTTTTGCATGTAGCTGTCCAGTTCTCCCAACAACATTTGTTGAAAAGGCTATCTTTACTCCATTTTATGTTACTGCCCCCTTTTTTGAATATTAATTAACTGTAGAGAGTTGGGTTTATTTCTGAGTTCTCCATTCTGTTCCATTGGTCTATGTGCCTGTTTTTATGCCAAAACAAGGCTGTTTTGATTACAGTGGCCTTGTAATACAGTTTGACATCAGGTATTTTGATCCCTCCTACTTTGTTCTTCTTTCTCAACATTGCAGCTGCTATTCGGGGTCATTTAGGGTTCCATATAAATTTTTGAAGTGTTTGTTCTATGTCTGTGAAATATGCCATTGGTACTTTAATAGGTATTGCATTGAATCTGTAAATTGCTTTGGGTAGTATGGACATTTTGATAATGTTAAGTCTTCCAATCCATGAACATGGTATATGTTTCCATTTGTCTCTTTCTTGATTTCTTTCTTCAGTGTTGTGTAGTTTTCTGCATATAGGTCTTTTACCTCCCTGGTTAGGTTTATTCCTAGGTATTTAATTTTCTTTTTGCTATATCAAATGGGATTTCTGTCTTGGTTACTGCTTCTGTTGATTCATAGTTAGTACACAAAAATGTCTTTGATTTCTGGATATTGACTTTGTAACCCGCTGTTTTGCCAAATTCATTTATTAGTTTGAGCAGTTTTTTGGTAGAGTCTATAGGATTTTCCATGTACACTATCATGTCATCTGCAAACAATGACAGTGTTGTTTCCTCCTTTCCAATTTGAATGCCTTTTATTTCCTTTTCTTGCCTAATCGCTGAGGCTAAAACTCCCAATACTATATTAAATAGAAGTTGTTGAAGTGGACAACCTTGTCTTGTTCCTGATCTTAGTGGAAAAGGTATAATTTTTGGTCTATTGAGTATGATGTTGGGTGTAGGTCTTTCATATATGGCCTTTATTATGTTGAGGAATGCTCCCTCTATTCCCACTTTGCTGAGTACCTTTATCATAAATGGGTGTTGTACCTTATCAAAAACTTTTTAGTATCTATTGATATGACCATGTGGTTTTTGTCTTTGCTTTTGTTTATGTTGTGTATTACATTTCCTGATTTGTGGATATTGAACCATCCTTGCATCTCTGGGATGAAACCCACTTGGTCGTGGTGTATGATCTTTTTGATGTATTGTTGGATGTGATTTGCTAATATTTTGTTGAGGATTTTAGCATCTATGTTCATCAGTGATATTGGCCTGAAGTTTTCGTTCTTTGTTGTGTCTCTATCTGGTTTTGGAATTAGGATGATGCTGGCTTTAAGAAAAGAGTTTGAGAGTCTTCCATCATTTGGAGTTTTTTGAAATAGTTTGTGAAGTATAGGGGTTAGCTCTTCCTTAAATGTTTTGTAGAATTCTCCTGTGAAACTGTGTGGTCCAGGGCTTCTGTGTGACGGGAGTTTTTTGATCACTGCTTCAATTTCATCTGCTGTTATTGGTCTGTTCAGGCTTTCTACTTCTTCTTCATTGAGTTTTGGAAGATTATATTTTTCTAGAAATTTGTCCATTTCACCTAGGTTTTCTAATTTCTTGGCATACAGTTCTGCATAGTAATTTCTTACCATCCCTTCTATTTTTGTGGTATCAGTTGTAGTCTCTCCTTTTTCATTTCTGATTGTGTTTATTTGTGTCCTCTCTCTTCTTTTCTTAATGAGCCTACTTACAGGCTTGTCTATTTTGATTATCTTTTCAAAAACCAACTCTTGGATTCATTGATCCTTAGAATTGTGCTTTTAGTCTCTATGTTATTTAATGCTGCTCTGATCTTGGTTATTTCCTTCCTTCTACTTGCTCTGGGCTGTCTTTGCTGTTATTCTTCCAGTTCTTGCAGGCGTAGGGTTAGGTTGTTTGTTTGAAATGTTTGTACCTTCATTAGGTAAGCCTGTATTGCTATGAACTTCCCTCTCAGGACTGCCTTGGCCGTGTCCCATAAGTTTTGGGTTGTTGTGAGTTCATTTTCATTTGTTTCCAGAAACTTTTTGATTTCTTCACTAATTTCAATCTTGACCCATTCGTTGTTTAATAGCATACCATTCAGTCTCCATGATTTTGGGTGTTCTGGGTTTTTTCCTTTGGGGTTGGTTTCTAATTTCAGTCCCTTGTGGTCAGAGAAAATGCTTGGTATGATTTCAGTTTTCTTGAATTTGTTGAGGCTCATTTTGTGTCCTATCATGTGGTCTATATTTGAAAATATTCCATGTGCATTTGAAAAGAATGTGTATTTAGCTTCTTTGGGATGAAGCGCTCTATATATATCAGTCAAGTCCATTTCTTCTAGAGTTTCATTTAATGCTGCTATATCTTTGTTGATATTTTGTTTGGAAGATCTGTCCATTTTTGACAGTGGGGTGTTAAAATCCCCTACTATAATTGTGTTGCTGTCAATATCTTTCTTGAAGTCTTCTAGGATTTTTCTTATATATTTGGGTGCTCCTATGTTGGGTGCATATATATTTATGATGTTAATGTCTTCGTGCTGGATTCTTCCCTTGAGCAATATGAAGTGACCTTCTGGGTCTCTCTTTATGGCCCTTTTTTTGAAGTCTATTTTGTCTGATATTAGAATTGCTACCCCGGCTTTTTTTTCTTGTCCATTTGCTTGGAAAATTTGTTTCCAGCCTTTCACTTTTAGTCTGTGATGGTCTTTTGTCCTGAGGTGGGTCTCCTGTAGGCAGCATATGTGTGGGTCATGCTTTCTTATCCATTCAGCTATTCTATGTCTTTTGATTGGAGCATTTAATCCATTTACATTTAAGGTTATTATTGATAGGTACTTATTCATTGCCATTTTTGTACCACAGTTCCTCTCTGTCTCTCTCTTTTCCTTCCTTTCCTTAAAGCAGCCCTTTTAGTATTTCTTGTAGAGCTGCTTTGGTAGAGGCATATTCTTTTAGACTTCTTTTGTCTTGGAAGCTCTTTATTTGGCCTTCTATCTTGATTAAGAGCTTTGCTGTGTAAAGTAGCCTCGGTTGTAGGCCTCTGGTTCTCATTACTTGGAATATTTCTTGCTATTCTCTTCTTGCTTGGAGTGTTTCCATTGAGAAGTCTAACCTAAATAAAGCTAACCTTATTGGGGCTCCCTTGTATGTTACTTCCTGTTTCTCCCTTGCTGCCTTTAAGATTCTCTCTTTGTCTTGGAATTTTGCCATTTTAATGATGATGTGTCTTGAAGTGGGCCTCTTTGGGTTCCTCTTGAATGGGACTCTCTGTGATTCCTGGATTCGTGTAACTTTTTCTCTCATCAAATTAGGAAAATTTTCCATCATTACTCTTTCAAATAGGTTTTCTATCCCTTGTTCTTCTTCTCCTTCTGGTCTTCCTATTATTCAGATATTATTATGTTTCATGTTTTCTTGCATTTCTTTTAATCCCTCTTCATTCTTTTGAACCTCTTTTGCCTTTCTTGCTCTTTCTGGGAGTTTCTTTCTTCTGTGTCCTCCAACTCGCTGATCCAATCTTCTGCCTCATCGATTCTGCTTTTTACTCCTTCTACTGTGTTCTTCAGTTCCAAAATTGTATTCTTCATTTCCTCTTGTCCTTTGGTGATAGTTTCTGTTTCCTTTTTCATGTTGATATAGTTTGTGGAGAGCACATTGTAGCCCTCCTCTAGTTTCTGGTAGCTCCCCTCTAGTTTCTGGTAGCTCATTGTGAGCCTTTTGAATTTCCTGATAACTAGTGCTTTGAATTCAGTATCTGATAACTGACTTGCCTCTCTTTCATCTGACATTATTTCTGAGACTTCCACCTTTTCTTTCATTTGGGCATTGTTTCTTTGTCTTCCCATTGTTTATGAGACTCTTCTTGTTAGCCTCAGCTTCTTAAATTGATCTGTTCTGACTCCCTCGGTTTATGGTGTGAACTACTGTGGTAGAATACCTGTGAAATTCCGTGTTGCAGTCTCCTGCAGGTAACTTGATGATCTCCACTTCCACCTACTCCTTTCTTTCTTGGTGTGTGATCAGTTGGAGGGGGAGGCAAAATGGTTTATGGCAGCAGGAGAGTACCTTATGATATTTACAGTCACAGCCAGTAGAGAAGAGATAGAAGATCTTTAGGCTATATATAGTGTTAACTGTAATCTTCAACCCCATTTGCCACTTTTAAGAAAGGATAGACCAAAGATAAGTCTCTTGTTGGGGAGGGAAGGCTTGTGAGTTGTATCCAGAAAGTAGTGAGGTTGCATGTGTTCAGATTTTGAGATAAGGTGAGAATAAAGAATAGGAAATAGATGTAGCAAGTGAGCAAGTAGAGTTAATCACTACAGTAATAGAATTCAGGAACCTGTAAAGTGGGCTAAAACCCAAGAGATGTGTTCTGAAGTATTTACAGTGGTATAGAAAGCAACAAAGAAAGAAAGAAAGAAACAAACAAACAAACACACAAAAAATGGCAGGAGAAGTGAGGGAAAAGCAATAAGTTTGGAATGAAAGGAAGAAGGACTAAAACAGGAAAAAAGAAAGGAGAGGAACAGAGTACTGAAAGATACAGCAACAATAAAATTTAAAAAATATATGATTACTGAAAAAATAAGTTAAAAAAGAAGTACAAAAAAAAGTTTTAAAAAAAGTTAAAAAAGAAACCCTCTCTTGTTGGTTTCAAACCGTCCAATCCAGTTTCTCTGGTTTCGGCTGGACTTCTCTGTGGGCTGGGTTGTAGGCCCAGGCGCACTCCCTTGTGCCAGCCAGGCTACCAGACCTGGATGCGGGCGCCCCCCCCACCCAGCAGGCTGCCTGCGTCCCATTGGATCTGGTATTGTTCCTTCCCAGTCCTGTGGCTGGGTAAGATGCATGTAAAGCTGCTTTCACAGGAGAACACCTCAGTTTACTTTCCAATAAAAAGTTCTCCAGAAAGCCTGACTCTCAGCCCAGCCCAATCCCCAACTCTACTGGTTAGGACAATGCTCCTCTCAAATTTCCTGGGCTGGTGACCAAAGAGATCGCAACTGAACACAGCCCCCTGTCCTTGTCACCCTTCTTGCAAACCTAGGCAGACAGGTCTCTGTCACCCAGCCCCGCCTAGATGGGGAGGGATGGAGCCAGCTCTTCCAAGGACCCCACAGCCAGACCAAGTCTTCACTGGGTGCAGGGCTCCTGATGAGTCCTCCGTAGCACTGGCCGCAGGCGGAAGCCTCTACAGCCCTAACGCAGTGGCAATGGCGGCTCTAAGGCTTATGGGCTGGCTGAGGGCAGGTGGCCCTGCCATTGCCACTTTTGTCTTTACTCACAGGTGCTGGGCTCCCAATGAGTCCTCTGTGGCAGAGGCCCTGACCTGGCCGTAGATGGAAGCCTTTGGGACCTGAAAGCTGCTGCAGCAGCAGCTCCAAGGCCATTAGGCACCAGCCCCGGGCTGCTGGTCCCGCCGCTGCTCCCACCGCTGCTGCTTTTAACTTTACTCTGGGGTACCTGGCTCCCGATGAGTCCTCTGTGGTAGAGGCCCCTGTAGCTGGGTGCAGACAGAAGCCTCTGGGCCCAGACCGCTGTGACAGCCGTGGCTCCGAGGTCTTTACACACTGGCCCAGGGCTGCCGCCGGCTGGGCTGCCTCCGTCCTTACTCACATCCCTGAGACCCCATTGACCTGTAGCTGTCTGGTCCATCACTATCTCTGGTCTCTTATATTCATAAATGCTGGGGAATTGTTGGCTGGGGAATTGATTGCGCTGTTCCTCAGTAGATCTTCCAGGATTTTCTCCCAGGGGTATGAGAACTGGAGTCGCTCCGTCCTACTCTGCCACCATTTTCTTCTCCTATTTTTTTATTTTATTTTGAGAAAATTGAAACATATGGGGAACCCATTAAACCTTGCCAATCCTCAAAATAAGAATACATGGTAAAACAGTAAAGTCACATTTTACACCATTAAAATAATAGAATGTTTTGAAATGATAAAACCCAATGGTGACGAGAGAGGTGGAAATGCTTGGTAGATTTTATTATTTTTAAAGCTTTTATTTATTTATTTTTAAAGAGGGGAAGGGAAGGAGAAAGAGAGGGGAAAAACATTAATGTGTGTTTGCCTCTTGTGTGCCCCCTACTGGGGAACTGGCCAGCAACCCAGGCATGTGCCCTGACTGGAAATCGAACCAGCAACCCTTTGGTTCACAGTCTGGCACTCAGTCCACTAAGCTGCACCAACCAGGGTGCTTTGTGGATTTCAAATTGCCACAAATAGTTTGGAAAACCATTCACCAATATCTCAAAAGCTGTCTAAACATTTATAAACTTTTGACCAAGTAGTTCATCTTCTCTAAATTTGAGAATGCTTTATAGTACAAAAATTAAAATCAGCACAATTGTCCTATAGGAATACAATAGAGTAAATCATAGAAAAGAAACCCATGAACTACAATTAAGACTGTGTAACAACCTGGAAAATTATTTCATGTAAAAATACATCTATAAAATATTCTTAATTATTAAAACATTATTTAAAATATTTATAAAAACAAATACTGGAAGGCAACACAGAAAATGAAAGCAGTTGCTCTATTAGTATGGTAGAATTAAGGGAGAGACATTTTCTACTTAAAATATCTTTTAACTTGTGATTTACACTTATATAGTTATAAATACAATAACTTTTAACTTGTGATTTATGATTAGAAATATTATGTCATTAAAATGTAAAAAATAAGTTTGGTTTGGGATTTGAACCCACAACATTGACTTCACCACTCTATATCTCATGGCCTAAAGCTTCATGGGAAAATAGGAAGTGGAGATCTTTTCAAACCATTAGCGAGTTTTTCTCTCTTTTTGGCACTCTTCTTTCTGATATTCCACATCTCAGGTGCATGTCCAGTGCTCTCAAATACCTGAGTTATTCTTTACTACACATGAAATGCCACACTTCCACTCCTAAGGAGACACACATTTTCAAAATAATCAGAAAGTGTTTACAGAATATAGTCACAAAGCCAGTTTCATCCTAGGTTCTGTAAGTTTTGAAACACAACTATAGGAGAAAGGACACATAATTAAGTAATCTCTAACAGTGAATTTCAAAGATACTTGCGAAGCAGCAAGAAGAAAGGGTAAGAGAGACTCCTAGAGCCCATGGAATGATGTCATAGGAGCAGCCAACTTCATATAGCCCTCCTCTTCTGAGACAGTGTATTTCACATGCACTCTATACATAGGCTATTTTTCTTCCTCCATACCCTTGCCAGCTCAGGCACAAGCAAATTTCATATCATTCTTCATTCTGAGTTTTTCTTTCTCCCAGTCACTTGTTCATAAATTTCCCTCTCCACATCACTGAAATCTGTTGTAGCGTTCTTGATAAATTCCTGATGCCCTTATCTCCTGTCATCTATAACATAATTTCCCACTTTTCTAGGGATTGTTCTGATATTCAGTCTTAGAGACTTCAGCTAGTGTTTTCTCACTGTTCATCTTCTTACAAAAAAATCAACTCTCCAACTAATTGGAGCATCTCCATGCATTTTTAAGGAAGGGTATAAAACGGTCAAGTTTACTTTCAATAAGTCTTCAAGGCAACTCTTCAACTGTTTTTCTAAACTCCATTTCTCTGTGCTCCCTAATTAGCTGGCATTTCTTCCCCTGCAAAGCTGAAGAGTCAAGGTCAGGAGAGAGGATCTGGGACAGGTTGTTTTGACAAGTGCAATTACAAAGAAAATGTTCATTATAGCCATAAAGGAGCTAATTTGGAAGGATTTTCTCAGAACTAGTTTGGTAAACATAGAGAATACAATGCAATTATATTGCTTATAGTCAGTTTATAATAAGAATGGGCATAACTATTGTTTTCTAATTCTCTGTTTATGCATAAAATGAGCTTGCAAAGCAGAGAAATACATAGATCTGATCATCTGAGTGAGAAAATACCTTTTATACAATGGGATTGACGAGTGGGGAGTCTGGTCAAGAGTCTTCCAGTTACTGAGGATGAGCTGATCTTAAAATGGAGTATCATTTCTTTATCATCTCTGTGCCTCATTCTTCCTAACACCTTTCTTTCTTCCACTTCACTCTTCTGGTGGATGTGATTTGTGCATAATCCAGATCCCACTTGAAGACTGATAGATTTCTCCCCCAGTTGATGGTGGATAGTCCTCTGCTCTCAGCTCCCTATAGGGATTGCCTCAGCTAAAAAGAGTCCCCTTATCTAAGGCCATTCCCTACTACCTATTCAGTAACTAGTGAACATTAGAGTGAACAAAGGCCTAGTCCACTGCTCACATCTTGGGACAACTCTGAAGCACCATTCCAGCTTCAGAGTTCCATGTAGGTTTGACCGAAACTTTGATTGAGTTTGCATTGCAGCCCTATTTCTCCTTCTGCCCAATCCTGCTTTCATCCTTTCCTTGCATATTATAAATACCCTGCATGTTAATCTCTGTTTTAGCCTGCTTCCCAGGGAATTCAACCCACAACTCCACTTTAGGTGTTTCAAGCAGAAGAGACATTACATGCATGGAATTAAGCTATAAAAGTGTTGGATAGACTCAGGAGCAAAAGGAGGAAGGAGGTATTTCCTAGAGGTCAGGAAGAAGCTACTACTGCCCATGTAGGTTTCAAGTGCTGTGATAACTGGTCTGGAAAAGAGATTACATATGGAGTAAGTGCTGAAATGAGAGTCAACACCCAATTACCTGTGTGATTATCCACATCCATTCTCCAAGACTCAGATGCCCTTTGTATAAGACAGACAAATCAAATGAGAATGTGATAAAAATCATCTTTCTCAGCATTTTTTAATTTTTTCATGCTGACATCAATATTTGCAGTTTCCCTAGAAAAATATTATTTTTGGCTTACTGTCCTGGTAGAAGAGGAAAGTTCCAGGATCCAGGGGTTTTCACTTACTTATTTTTACTATAATGGCTGTCACTCTATGAGTATAGGAGCCCATGTGGGGATTCTGCTAGATGCTGAGTATGTCTATCCCAGCCATAATTCCAGAATTTTGGAAATAACCATAATCTCAGCCTAAAATTCTATTAGTCGCCTAGCTCTGGCCAC
Source organism: Sturnira hondurensis (assembly GCF_014824575.4). Lineage (NCBI taxonomy): Eukaryota > Metazoa > Chordata > Mammalia > Chiroptera > Phyllostomidae > Sturnira > Sturnira hondurensis. The sequence continues at coordinate 185,131 of NW_028089495.1, forward strand.
AATCCTCATTGGTAGGGATGTAGTGAACTCCACAATTAGCCACAATTCTGAGTGTCCATCTGGCAATCCCTGATATGGCTATCTCCCATTCCCCAGTCCATGGTCACTCTGATAAGTGGCTCCAATTCCCCTGGAGTAATTAATACTGAGAGGCAAATTTAAAACATATGTATGGCAATGGCACAGGGATCCTCCTTCTAGGGAACCCAATATCCACTTTTTCAAAGGGCTCTGTTTTTGTGACCTGGCTCAGTCAGGTTTGGGGACAGGGTGAGAAACTATAATTCTCATTATGATAAGTCAGGTCTCTATTTTTTAAAGATTTTATTTATTTATCTTTTTTAGAGGGGAAGGGAAGGAGAGAAGGAGAGAAACATCAATGTATGGTTGCCTCTCGTGAGTCCCCTGCTGGGAACTAGCCTGCAACCCAGGCATGTGCCCTGACTGGGAATCGAACCGCGATCGCCTATTGTGTGGTTTGCAGGCCCGCACTCAATCCACCGAGCTACACCAGCCAGGGCAGGCCTCTATTTTTTTATCTAGATTTTTCCCCTTAGTAATTCAGATCCTATAATACTTCAATACATGTTTTGGGTATTTTGGGGCATCTCTTGAAAGACCATCCTGTACTTTCAATACTAAGGCATTCATTCCCCTTTGTTTAGAGTGTTGGCAGTCAATAGTTCTTGACTAAATTCCTCTTTGGAGCTTGACTGGGCCAGTACACAGATCTTCCTTGCCCAAGACCATATCCCTTCCCAAGGGAGCCTATATTGAATGGCTGGAGTGCAGGAATATAAAGGCCAGACAGCTTTCTCCAAATGAGAACACTCTGCAGGTCTATCTCAGCTTCAGAGCTCACTGTAGAATTGACTATAGACTCTGTTGTTACTGCATAACAGTTCAACTCCTCCCTCTGCCTAATTCTGCTTCCTTTACTCCTCCAAGAGAATTTCCCTGTAAAATTTCAAAATGCAAATCTTGCCTCAGAGTTTGGTCCTGAGGAAGCTAAACTGTGGCAATAATCTGATAACTTCTTTTCAGGCCTAGGGACATTGACATTAATTAGCCATTCCCAAAGATCCCTACATGCCAAAACTTTCTGATTGCCGCTCTGGCTCTGCTACTTATTACAGTTATCACACTCACTTTGTCTCTAGTAGTTAAAAGGCTCCCCTTTTCCCTTGCTCATATAGCTCAGTGGGTGGAAGGTGGGCCTTCAAACCAAAGGGTTGCCGGTTTGATTCCCAGTCAGGACACATGCCTGGGTTGCTGGCCAGGTCCCCAGTAGGGGGCGTGTGAGAAGCAACCACACATTGAAGTTTCTCTCCCTCTCTTTCTCCTCCCTTTCCCCTCATTCTAAAAATAAATAAATAAAATTGTTAAAAAATATATGAAAACAAATGGCTCCCCTTTGCCTTTACCGTCCTGGGATTCCATTATTCCAAATGATATGACAAAGCCCAATTCAGTGGTAGTATTTCCCAACATTATTGCTAACCTGAAGGAAATAGGTATGAGAGTTTTCAAATCCTGCCCACCCTTGCATTTCTCAATGCCTTGGAAAGAAATATACCACTTTCACCTTGCTAGGGAGTAAAATTGGAGAAGTGGAAGAAGAAACACACACAAATTCATTCCAACATTCCTCTCTTTCTAAGCCTTTTTGAATTTCTTAAGGCTACTTCTGGTATTTCAACTCATAGCCCACTCTTGTGTTCAGATTTTAGTCAAACACTCCCAGCTGTTTCAGGTAGCAAATGGAGTTCAAACTGTATGGGCTGTCCAAACTGCTGAGTTTGGGGATGAAGACAAGTTTCTTAAAAATAGATTATAGGAGACCATTCTGTGTGGCGTGGGCCCAGCTCCCACTTGGAGATGCACAGGACCCACACCCCTGGATAGATTCTCCCATGGGGAATCAGGCCTGCATTGTACCTAGACTGCTTTGAGACTTGCTTTTGCCAAATCTCCCTTACCCTGAATTGAGACAGAAAGTGCTTACTATAACTTCCTAAAATCTATGCTAAATCTTCCAAAGATGAGTGTGACTGGTTCAACCACTTTTCCCTTTGCATTTGCAAATATCCTTCTTTGATGTGATTAGTGGCACCATTTCCTTTGTTTTCTGTAAAAGGTAACCACCTAAAGTGAACCACACAATTGTGGTTCGAATCCCAGTCAGGGCACATTAAGTATACTGCAACCCAGTAACTTTAAGTATACTGCAACCCAGTCGTATGGTCGCCCTCTCTTTCGACCGCTTTGCAACTGTACCTTCTTTAATAAGCAGGAGCCTTGCCCTCTCTCCCAAGCTTTTGCCACAACCTTGAGGGCAGTCAAGTAGTTAAGAGCCACAAGGGTGCTCTCCACAACACCGTAAAAACACCCACAAGCCAATCCCCATGGCACAACCCCCAACTAGGTCTAGGCTTGAGACAGAAAGAGCAAAGATTTTCCCTTTAATCAGCTTTAAAAAATATCAACTGGTTACAGGACAATTTACAAGCATCTCAGCAAATTATTTCTCTTAAGCTGTCTCTTGTGGTCCCTTCACTTTTGCCTTTTCTCTCCATCGACCTGCATAAGGATTTAAAGGTGCACGTGGAGAAAAGGCAAAACTGAGATTGGTTTTGTAATCGCTGTGCTTGTGGCAGGAGGAATTTCAGGAAAAGGTTCTTCCATTGGTTAGAAAATTTCTTTCAAGATTTCTGTGAATCCTCAACCCCGGGGAACAGGCTCTCTGGGGAACAGAAGCAATATTTTAAGCTAGTTCAGCAGTTTGGGGGCTGCTGAATGTCTCCACAATAAGGGATCTTTTAGACTTATTTAGGAAAAGGTTGGGCAGAAGTTGAAATAACACCAGGTGGTGTGGGATAAGATTCTAAGGTTAATGTCTCACTCCCTCTTTTAGAAGATTTAATTTGAAAATACTGGTTTGCTTGAATTTTGTTTTTGTTTCGAAAGGAATGGCTCAGTCACAAAATATTTTGCTAAACTTCTGGTAAATAGAATAAGATCTCTAATGTTGTTACATCATAAGGATCCTACTTAGAAAGAATTTAAATTGATTGTTTTAAAAAAGAAAAAGACCTCACTTCCCTAAGACAGTAAAAAGCACAGGAAGAAAAACAATGAGAAAGTGTGTCTTTTAATCACTCTGAATCTTCCTTATGGAGCCCCAGGGATTGTTTTGGTCCTGGGAACAAGCTGTGTGGAGCTTAGCATCCTTCCTCCCTCTTCTCCAGCCTCCCTAAAGTTGTCAAGGGCACTAGATAATGAGACAGCTCACTTTTGAGCACACTCAAGGAATGCAGTAATCAATAAGAATTGACAAAAAAAGTAAATGTATTTGCCAGTAGAGAAGAAACTGCATCTAAAAGTTATGAATGTATTTATAAATTTGTCAATCTAAAGCATGCTATAAGTGGAATAGGGGTGTGATGTGTTAAAGAAATATTAAGAATCCTCCTTATTTATGCTGGAGCCATGACCCTTTATTGTAAAAACGAAATATAGGTGTACTGTCTCCCGGGAAGAACTAGCCCTTCTCCACGGAAGACTAAGTACTATTTTTTAACTCAGTATGTGTTAACGCTGATCATTTCCTTGGTCAAGAACTGGTTAACTGTTCTCCTGAAGTGAACAGTTAGTCAATTGAGTCACAAAAGGCCCTTGGCATGCAACCATTTTTGTCTAAAACATATTTAGGTAGATTACCCCACCCCCCACAACCTTTCCCACTTTCCTTGGAAACTCAGAACCCAGGAGCTACCAGATCCTGAGAACAACAGGGCAATTAACCTGCTGCTTAAACTCATTGCAGCATGCAAAAACAGCAGGGAACCTGTCTTTCCAAGCTAAGCAAATTATTGAAGAATGTCCTGATTACCAAGCCCTCAGCAAGGCACCCCCATTTACAGGAGGTGCCCATAAATCCTCAAGGACTAGGTTTTCAAATAATTTGGCAAACAGATATCACTCATTACGCTCCCTTTGGAAAATTCAAATACATTTGTATTTCTATTGATACTTACTCTGCTGCCCTACATGCATCTGCCTTAACAGGAGAATCTGCTAAAAATATACAAGCCCATTGGCTTGAGGCCTTTAGTCATTTAGCACAGCCTCAGTAAATTAAAGCTGATAATGGCTCTGGATACCTTGCCCATTCTAGTCAGGTTTTTTTTTCAGCGTTGGAATGTCCAACATAAAACAGGAATACCTTACATTTCAACAGGTCAGGCAATTGTAGACCGGGCTTATTGTACTTTTAAAAATCTTCTTAAAAAACAGAAAAAGGGGGAGTTATGAGTCCTTCCCCACAAAATTTGATTATGTTAGTCATGTTTACGCGTAATTTTCTAAATTGTGATGAATTACTCTGTACTGTAATTGAGAAACATTTTCAGAAGTAAGAGCCAAAGCCATCTTATCCTCAGGTTTTACATAGAGATTTGCTGGGAAATAGCTCTTGTCAAGGCCCTGTAGATCTCTTAACTTGGGGGAGAGGGTATGCATGTGTTTCCATCTCTACAGGTGCTGTCTGGCTACCAGCTAAAAGAGTAAAGCCTTATCGTGAGCAAGATAGATGCCAAACTCTGGTACATGGAGCCCAGAACCGATCTACTGACAGACCAGATGGCCCAGCTGACCCTTAAAAAACAGAAGGAAAAGGACACCCACACCATCACTCACAGGCTTGGGTCCGCCAATGGAGGAGGATGGGGCCTGCACCAATGACAGGGGCCGAGACTCAAGTGCCTCCTACAGAGGGCAACAACCCCTCAGTGTCCCATAATGTTCAATGATTGAACCCTAAAAACTGGTTCAATGGACTGAATTTATGGGTTTGGGTCATGGTAGCCCTTGGACACCTCCTTGTCTTAATCTTTATGAGTGCTTTGTGATATAGAGGTTGTTTTCTTAAGATTGTGTTGGGAAACAGCAAATGGGTTTCACAGACTTAACAGCTACAATTGCATTCACAAACAAAAAATGGGGATATTAGATGTTGGGAACCACCTTGCCTGGTTTCAGAAGCTGTAACCTCCCATGGCTAAGGCTGAGTGAGAGACCTTGGGACCCTAAGCCATTGAGGAGACAAAGCTTATCTCCTTGGCAGGAGCACCACCTCTGACCACCTTACTTCACCCTCCTGGGCCCCCAGTGCTTGATCAGTTAGCCAATGACAGGTAAGATTCCTCAAGGAGGGACAACCTAAGACAGGCACAATCACAAGGAGGCCCTCAGGGAAGGATGTGGGGGGCTATGGAGAAAGGGAGTGACCCTCACCCCTCGGCTTTGACATAGCCTGAGTCCTCATTCTGTCTTCAGGAAGTCTCCTAATCTCTTGGATGCCTTATTCTGCTCCAGAATAAGCCTAAAACAATGTCAGAGATAGGTGTAGCCCTGTGCTGGAAAGGACAGGTTCCCTAGGCAACCAGGCCTAAGAAAGAATGCATAAAATCCTGTTAAACCTCCTTTACTAATACCCTCAATTTAAATGATAAGGGTCCAAGCCTGTAATGAGTTTGTTTCTCCAAAGTTTTATGGCCCTTTAGCTATCTGACCCTGACTCAAAATAGGCCCTCAGAGTTCTTTGAATGTTATCTATTTGATTATTACTGTCCGAGAATGATTGATGGGCTTAATCTGAGGATGTGGGTCTTTGGAACCACTGGTTGCTTACTGGGTATAATAATGCTCTGTGTACTTTGATGCATTTGCAAATTATTTTCCCAGGGTCATGTGAGAAACCAGCAAGTAGCAAGCTTTGTGGGATCTATAATGGTCCTAACTAAAAACAAGGAGGGACCTGGCTGGTATAGCTCAGTGGATTGAGCCCAGGCCTGCAAACCACATGATCTCAGTTTGATTCCTAGTCAGGGCACCTGCCCGGGTTGCAGGCCAATTCCCAGCAGGGGACTCACAAGAGGCAACCATACATTGATATTTTTCTCCTTCTCTCCTTCACTTCCTCTCTAAAGATAAATAAATAAAGTATTTTAAAAAAACAAGGAGGGAAATATAGGAGACCATCTGCGTGGTGTGGGCCCAGCTCCCACTCAGAGATGAGCAGGATCGATGCCCACAGATAGGTTCTCCTGTGGGGAATCAAGCCTGCATTGTACATAGACTGCTTTGAGACTTGCTTTTGCTAAACTTCCTCACCCTGAATTGAGACAGGAAGTGCTTACTATAACTTCCTAAAATCTATGCTAATCCTTCCAAAGATGAGTGTAACGATTCAACCACTTTCCCTTTGCATTTGCAAATATCCTTTTTCTGTGATGGGATTAGCGGCATCATCTCCTTTTTTTTTTTGTAAAAGGTAACCACCCAAAGTGAACCTGTGAATAGTAAATGAGGAGCATCATGTAATGTGCCCAGAAAAGAAATAAAAGCCTATCATGGTGAGGGCCATGGTTTTTTCTCCTCTTGAGAAAGAAACCATGCTGTCCATTTTCCTCCACAGGATTCAGTAGTCCATGCGAATTTCTCGTGCTTTATCCCCAATGTGGCAGACCCAATGAGCTGGGGTCCACATCAATAGATATATTTAACCAATGTTATGTTTAATCCTTTTGGTTTAATACCTTTAAAATTCATTCTCATATATGTATTTTTCATATTATTGCTGATATAATTTAGCAAAAACCTTGCCATTTTACCAATGTTTAAGGTATTTTCTTCCCTTCTCCATTTCTGCACTTGTCCATCCCTCTGAGTATGCTATGATAGAACTACAATTATGGGTCTGGATGCAGTTGAGGTGGTGGCAGTAGGTTTTGATGAAACTTGGCACCCCCTTGCAAGGTAACTTGCTCCAATTAGGTTAATACAAGGCTTTCAAGCAAGAGAAGACCACATCAACCCTGAGACAAGTGCCCCAGTGTCTTCTTGGGTCCATATCCACAGTTTAGTGTTTCTCACTCTGAATGCCACCTTGGGTCTCATTTATTCTCCCCATACTGCCCATAGGATACTCACATACACACAGCACATGCTGCCCTTTTATTACTTTACAGTTTTTATCCTTAAGCTTGTCATTAGGTACCATCCTACTTAATCTTTCTTTTTTTATCTAGATTTACTCAAGTTGAAAAGTATACTAGATATAATCATGGATTCTATACTACTTGGCTTCATCCTGCCATGAGACAGCTAAATTTGAGAGACTAGAGTTTGGGGACGAATGCCAGGTTTCCCACATTGACCTTGGGTTACTTTAGTCATTCATGTAAAGAAGTTTTAATTACACGCATACATACTTCATTTTACCAAGTGTTTGTGTGTGCCATTGGTAAAAAATGCCAAGATCTGTCTTCTAGGACTTATGGAGCAAGTACATTAGGGGTGAATAAAAATATTAAATCCTTTGTAAATGGTAATAGAACTTCAATTCCAAGCCCCAAGCCCTAGAGTGACTTGCCTGAGGTCACACATTTAGAAGAGCTGAGTTCTATACTCAGATTTGTTTCCCTCTAATTCCTTTTGCAGTCTCTTGTTCAGACAGAGGAGAAGATGCATCATGCCTGCAGACAGGGCAGGGGAGAGCAATGGGGAAAAAGGTGGAACAAGTGTAACTGAACAACAATGACAAAAAATAAGATGGGGTAAAAACGATCCCAAAACATAGTAATAATAAAGATGGAAATTTTCTTGTAGCCTCTGTTAAAAAATTAAGAATCAGCAATTGGGAGGCAGCATAAAGTAGGAAGTTACTGGTCACTGCTCATTCTCTCAGATGCACTTAAAATCAAACCATGTAGGTCAGCATCCCAAGACTTGATAATTTAATCAGGCAGTATCTGACTCCTCATCTGAATATACCACCCAAGGACTTTGGAACCAGAACATATTTAATACAAAGTGCCATGGTTTATGAATTAAGTGTATATTTGTGATAAGATATTTTCAGCCATGAATGCAATTTTTTTCTAACTAGTCAAGTTCATTAGATTTCACTTATGTGATTTAAAAAGACGTTTTCAACAATGTACCTATTTAATTATCACACCATGAATAGGTTGATTCTTGCCCATGCCTCTGCTTAAAGTTGAGAATTCATTCTTAGTTTATAATAGAAAAAATCCCCTAGCTCAATGCAAAACAAAATCATGAAAAAGCAGAGTTCTTTCCTTCCCCAATTCATCTGCAATTCTAATGTTCCCTCACATATATTTTAGGCACTGATATATGATGAAGCTGTTTATTTTCTGAAGTCAAATGTGGCATGATTATTTTTCCCCCTTCTGTCTTCTTCATTCTCTCAGGGGCACTTGAAATCAAACAGTCTAGTTTACCATCAACTTAATTCTCACATTTTCTTTTCAATGATTACAAAATTTTCTAAAAATTAAAATTTACTATAACAAGGTGTTTCTCACTGATTTTGCTCTGGCTTTAGTAGTGTTAAGATATGAACAAGTAAAATTAATTACAATGATTATATTGATGAACTCTTGTTTGTATGAAGTATAACAAAAAATAAGTAAAATTTAGTTAATTTTGGGAAAGCCCTACTCCCAATTAATGTATGACTGGTTATCATGTGTAGTGTGTTTTTTTAAGATTGTTTTCCTAAAAATATGTATAACTGAAGATGCTAAGAATGTCAGATACTCATGGAAATATATGCATTACTAAATTTTTATTGGTGCTTTAGAGCTCCCTAATTATATAACAGACACCAGCTTTGTGTCAAAAGCATCTTGCCAAGTCATTTCAAAGTGATGGAGCTAGCCCTGGCTGGATTGAGCACAGGCCTGTGAAGCAAAGTGATGGAGCTAATGGTATTTTGTCTGCAGAAAAAAATGTCATAAAAGGACCCTCTGCTATTTCTTTTTATAATTAGTAAACATGTCACCAGTCTCCCTGTGACCCAGAAGTAGTAGAAATACAACCCAAGTCATACCACCTTGATTAACAGTAATAAAAACAAAAATAAACAAACAAAAAATGTGTAGTGCAGGGGCACACTTCACTGCAGTTTTCAGAGAGTGTACCAGATGTGGGCATAGAATAAGCCTTCATGAGATGAACTAAATAATATGCCCAATATTCTTAAAAGGTTACAGAAAATTTGCATTGTGTTTGTAGGTTCAAGGATTGAGAAACCTTGTTCACCTATGTAAGTAAATGAATAGAAATCATTTTGTTATAGCAAAGTCACTCTATTCCAAGATATATGTTAAAAGTCAATTAGTGGTTATATTATCAGAAAGCACGTTTTTATCTTTTATTTTTAATTAAAATTTGTTTGAATTACAGTTTACATTCAGTATTATTTGTTATTAGTTTCAGGAGTACAGTATAGTGATTAGACAATCATATACTTTATAAAGTGACCCCTCTGATATTTCTAGTACTCAACTGGCCCCATATATAGTTACTGCAATATTATTGACTGTATTTCCTATACTGTACTTTACATCCCCATGAATATTTTGTAATTGCCATTCTGCACTTCTTAATCCCTTCACCTTTTTCACCCAGTCCCCCAACCATCTTCCCCTCTAGTTACCATCAGTCTGTTCTCTGTATCTCTATGAGTCTGTTTCTGTTTTGTTTGTTCATTTATATTCTTCTTTAGATTCCACATGTAAGTGAAATCATATGGCATTTGTCTTTCTCGGATTGACTTACTGGTATTTCATGTATTATAATACCTTCTAGATCCATCCAGGCTGTTGCAAATGGTAAGATTCCATTCTTATTTATGGCCAAGTAGTATTCCATTGTGTAAATGTACCACAGCTTTTTTATTCACTCTCCTATTAATGGGCACTTGGGGTGCTTCCAGAGCTTTCCTATTGTAAATAATGCTGTAATGAACATAGTGGTGCATATATTCTTTCAAATTAGTGTTTTGGGTTTCTTTAGACATATACCCAGATTTTTAATGATGTATAATTTGATAAGTTAATTAGTTTTACCTTTAAATCACTTCAAAATAAAGAATTGGAAAGCATACAATTTCCAACTGGGTTTGTTATCCAGTCAATTCAGTTATTCACTTTCTCATTTTGGGGGGAGTGCATCATAATAAAAGGCTTTACTAAAATTTGTAAAATGGCAATTTATTATTCCTATTACTTTTTCACTTATAAGTACCTCTTATAGTATCAAACATCCAGAAAGGACTGAGAAAACTAAAATATTGTTAAGCTTTTATAAACTGCTTTTATCTTAACACATATAATAAATACTATTTTCACTAAACCTTGTAACTCAAAATATACACTAAGACATTAGTAAATGAAATGTGTCATAATCTATCTCATTACTGGGATGTAAAGTGCAGAAGAAATGAGCTTTGTAAAAGATTGGTATTTCTCATAATGCTTTAAAATTTATTGGAATATTAATATTCTTAGAAAGTCAAAGTAAGAAGCCTTGCTATGAATTATAGACTGGATGAAATAAGGCATGGTATCTTCATTTTATTTTCTATATGTTTCTGTGAAGTCCTGGAAGAATAGCAGTCCTGTTCCCTACAGAGGCAACCTTAGTATAATCCATCCTTAGGTTTTGATGCTGTCTCCAGAAGCAGGCCCTGAGATGAAAATTCAAATGCCAGTGATCATGTTTAGGAAGTAAGTGCTCCTAGTAGGAAGCTGTCAGGCAGTGGGGAAAGCTGAGCATATTTGGAGAAGAAACAAACCAAGGGTGATATTTCAGGTGAATTCCAACCTTGGGAAATTTTGAAATGTATATTACACCAAAGTTTGCCCCACCTCAAGGCAGGGGGACTGGACTTTTGGACTCCTGTACCAGTCAGCCTTTCACTATGGGGTATTCTTGGGCACGGTGCGAGCAGGGGCACATAAATTCTCCAGCACTTCCAGCTCTCAATGTCTCCATATAAGGCAACTCTAATAGTTCAAGGGTACATCCATAAAGAAGACTGCAGGTATGAATCATTAAAAGCAAAACACACAGAAACTAGGGTTTGTGAAAACAGTTTGTAAGGGAGCTAGGCAATAGTGGTAATAACATCCACTACATTTTATATCAGCTTATGCTCCTTCTCAGTCTCACTTGCCCCATATCTTCACTCTTGCTTCTGGAGATCCTTTCCAAATAAATGACTTGAACAGAGATTTGGTCTACAACTAGGCATGTTTGGAGCAGCAGTTTCTCTTTAAAGCTGATTTTATTTGGTGAGTATGCCTTATCCTTAACCTAACTACATAAAGAGTAATCAACTGCTTTGTATAACTAGCATTACATGAGTATTATTTCCACTGTCAGGAATCTCCCAAGTAGGAGGGAACTGAAAGTTTCCCAATCAAGCTTGTTAAAATTTGCTGTATTTATTTTTGGTAAGTCTACATCAGTGCCATGTGCTGTAGCCCAGGTGGTAGAAGCAGAAAATGTGTCTTATAAAACTGGTCAATCTTCATGATTATATTCCTTGTATGCCACTCCAGCTTTCCCACTTTGGTCCTTCCTTTCTTGTCCCACTCTCAAAACGCAGGCACTGTGCTGAGCACACTATCACTTATTCTTGAAAACACCAATTGAAGAAAAAAGTGACAGACTAAAGAAAATACTTGCAAACACATCTGATTTCTTTAAAAGTACTCAAAATTCAACAAGAAGATAAGTGAATTTTAAAAAATGAGCAGAAGATTTTAACAGTCACTTCACTAACTTTAGTTGAGTTCTGATAACCCACTACCATCGGACCAGCCTATGGTACATTTACACAATGGAATTCTATGCAACAGAAAGAAAGAAGGAGCTACTATCCTTTGCAAGAGAATGGATGGAACTGGAAAGCATTATGCTAAGTGAAATAAGCCAGGCAGTGAAAGACAAATACCATATGATCTCACCTTTAACAGGGATTTAAACAACAAAACAAACAAGCAAGCAAAATATGACCAAAGACACTGAAATTCAGAAAAGCAGCCAGGCACCAAAGAGTAGAGGGGGGAGAATTTCAGGGGAAAAGGGGAAGGATTCACAGAAACTAGTATAAAGGGCACATGGAGAACAACTAAGGAGGGTGGAAATGGGAGGGAGGTGGGGAGCACGGGGGGACAGCTGGGATGGGAGTGGGAGGTGGAAAACTGTACCTGAACAATAATTAAATTAAAAAAATAAAAAATAATAAAAAATAATTTAAAAAAAAACAGTCACTTCACCAAAGAAGAGCTACAGCTGACAAATAAGGACATGAAAAAGACATTCACCAATGGTAGGCTATTAAACAACGAATGGGTCAAGATTGAAATTAGGGAAGAAATCAGAGAGCTTCTGGAAACAAATGAAAATGATCTCACAACAACCCAAAACCTATGGGACACAGTGAAGGCAGTCCTGAGAGGGAAGTTCATAGCAATACAGGCCTATCTATAGAAGATAGAAACATTTCAAACAAACAACCTAACCCGACGCCTCCAAGAACTCGAGGAACAACAACAAAGACAGCCCAGAGCAAGTACAAGGAAGGAAATAACCAAGATCAGAGCAGAATTAAATGACATAGAAACTAAAAGCACAATTCTAAGGATCAATGAATCCAGGAGTTGGTTTTTTGAAAAGATAAACAAAATAGACAAACCTTTAAGTAGGCTCATCAAGAAAAGAAGAGAGAGGACACAAATAAACACAATCAGAAATGAAAGAGGAGAGATTACAACTGATACCACAGAAATAGAAAGGATTGTAAGAAATTACTATGCGGAACTGTATGCCAAGAAATTTGAAAACCTGGGTGAAATGGACAAATTTCTAGAAAAATATAATCTTCCAAAACTCAATGAAAAAGAAGCAGAAAACCTGAACAGGCCAATAACAGCAAATGAAATTGAAGAAGTAATCAAAAAACTCCCATCACACAAAAGCCCTGGGCCAGATGGTTTCACAGGAGAATTCTACAAAGCTTTTAAGGAAGAGCTAACCCCTATTCTTCACAGACTATTCCAAAAAATCCAAAAGGAGGGAAAACTCCCCAACTCTTTCTATGAAGCCAGCATCACCCTAATCCCAAAGCCAGATAGAGACACAACAAAGAAAGAAAATTACAGACCAATATCACTGATGAACATAGATGCTAAAATCCTCAACAAAATATTGGCAAATCGCATCCAACAATATATCAAAAAGATCATACACCACGACCAAGTGGGATTCATCCCGGGGATGCAAGGATGGTTCAATATACGCAAATCAATAAATGTAATACACGAAATAAACAAAAGCAAAGACAAAAACCACATGGTCATATCAATAGATGCGGAAAAAGCTTTTGATAAGGTACAACACCCATTTATGATAAAGGTACTCAGCAAGGTGGGAATAGAGGGAACATTCCTCAATATAATAAAGGCCATATATGAAAGACCTACAGCCAACATCATACTCAATGGGCAAAAACTAAAAGCTTTTCCACTAAGATCAGGTACAAGACAAGGTTGCCCACTTTCACCACTTCTATTCAATATAGTATTAGAAGTTCTAGCTGCAGCGATCAGACAAGAAAAGGAAATAAAAGGCATCCAAATCGGAAAGGAGGAAACAAAACTGGCATTGTTTGCAGATGACATGATAGTGTACATGGAAAACCCTATAGCCTCTACCAAAAAACTGCTGGAACTAATAAATGAATTTGGCATAACAGCGGGATACAAAGTTAATATCCAGAAATCAAAGGCATTTTTGTATACCAACAATGAAGCAGCAGAAGCAGAAATCAGGAAAAAAATCCCATTCGATATAGCAAAAAGAAAAATAAAATATCTGGGAATAAACCTAACCAAGGAGGTAAAAGACCTGTATGCAGAAAACTACACAACACTGAAGAAAGAAATCAAGGAAGACACAAATAAATGGAAACATATACCGTGTTCATGGATTGGAAGAATTAACATCATCAAAATGTCCATACTACCCAAAGCAATTTACAGATTCAATGCAATACCTATTAAAGTACCAATGGCGTATTTCACAGACATAGAACAAACACTTCAAAAATTTATATGGAACCAGAAAAGACCCCGAATAGCTGCTGCAATTTTGAGAAAGAAGAACAAAGTAGGAGGGATCACAATACCTGATATCAAACTGTATTACAAGGCCACTGTAATCAAAACAGCCTGGTACTGGCACAAAAACAGGCACATAGACCAATGGAATAGAACAGAGAGCCCAGAAATAAACCCAACTCTCTACAGTCAATTAATATTCGACAAAGGGGGCAATAACATAAAATGGAGTAAAGACAGCCTTTTCAACAAATGGTGTTGGGAGAACTGGACAGCTACATGCAAAAAAATGAAACTTGAGCACCAACTTACACCATACACCAAAATAAATTCAAGGTGGATAAAAGACTTAAATATAAGCCGTGAAACCATTAAAACCCTAGAGGAGAGCCTTGGCAAGAAAATCTCAGATATTCTACGCAGCAATATTTTTACTGATACGTCCCCTAGAGCAAGGAACATAAAGGAAAGAATAAACAAATGGGATCTCATCAAAATTAAAAGCTTCTGCATGGCTAAGGAAAACAGTATCAAGATACAAAGAGAAGCAACAGCTTGGGAAAACATATTTGCCAATGATACCTCAGATAAGGGTTTAATCTCCAAAATATACAAAGAACTCATTCGGCTCCACTCAAAGAAGACAAGCAACCCAATCAAAAAATGGGCAGAGGACTTGAACAGACATTTCTCCAAGGAGGACATACAGAGAATCCAGAGACACATGAAAAGATGCTCGATATCACTAGCTATCAGAGAGATGCAAATTAAAACCACAATGAGATACCACTTAACACCAGTCAGATTGGCTATCATAAACAAAGAAACAAACAACAAGTGCTGGAGAGGTTGTGGGGAAAAGGGGACTCTAGTTCACTGTTGGTGGGATTGCAGACTGGTACAACCACTATGGAAAACAGTATGGAATTTTCTAAGAAAACTAAAAATGAACGTACCTTTTGACCCAGCAATTCCACTCTTGGGAGTATATCCTAAGAACCCTGAAACACCAATCCAAAAGAACCTATGCACCCCGATGTTCATAGCAGCACAATTTACGATAGCCAAGAGTTGGAAGCAACCTAGATGCCCATCGGTAAATGACTGGATCAAAAAACTATGGTACATTTACACAATGGAATTCTATGCTGCAGAAAGGAAGAAGGAACTACTACCCTTTGCAACATCATGGATGGAACTGGAAAGCATTATGCTGAGCGAAATAAGCCAGGCGGTGAAAGACAAATATCATATGATCTCACCATTAACAGGAATCTAAACAAACCAAACAAGCAAGCAAAATACAACCAATGACACTCATATATGGAACAGGCTGCAGGGTCCAGAGGAGAGAGGGGAGAGAATTATAGGGGAAAAGGGAATGGACTCACATGAACAAGTATAAAGGACACATGGACAATAACTAAGGGTGGGGGGTGGAAAGGGGAGGGAGGCGGGGAGCATGGGGTGGGGGGCGGGCAGGGTTGGGAATATAAGACAGAAACCTGTACGTGAACAAGAATTAAATAAAAATTATATTAAAAAAAAGAAAGAAAATGGTAAAACTCCAAGAGGAAGAGAGAATCTTAAAGGCAGCAAAGGAGAAAACAGAAGTAAAAAAAAAAAAAAAAAAAAGACATTCAACAGCATTTGTCATTGGGCAAATGCAAATTAAAACCACAATGAGATACACAACTTCTAGAATGGCTAACATTTTTAAAACATAGTAACTGACCATACCAAGGGCTGGCAATAATGTGGAGCAACTAGAACTGCTGTACATGGTTCATGGGAGTGCAAAACCATACAGCCACTTTGTAAAACAGCTTGGAGGTTTTTCCTCTCTCTTCTGAGGGGAGCTCACTTCCAGTGATTACCTAAGGTAGGGTACAAAAGCTCAGACCCCTTGCCTCACCTTGGGACACCTCTGAAGAATAATCCTTGCTCCAGAGCTCTCCAAGAGATTGTCTGAATTGTTTGTTGAAACCTACACTGCAGTCCAGCTTCTCCCTCTGCCCAATCCTGATTCCTTCTCTTCATCCTCAAGTGTTGACACCAAGGGCATTTCCTCAGAAACCTTCTGTAGACTTATCTTCCTCCTCAAATCAGTTTCTAAGGAAACTCAACCTGTGACACCCCTTCTATCCATTCTCCTCTTTGAAGCTCCTAGCATTTTTGCTAAGTGTTACATGGGAGAATCTCCTTTATGAGAAAATCAAGAAGAAACTGAGCCCCTTGCTTTTAAAATAAGATATATGTCTCTGGAGAGCAAAGGAATGTTACTTTAGGGAGTAAAGATCCAATACTCCCAAAGGGTATTCCTTTGGGAGTACCCTTCAGGGTACTATCCAGAAGAATTCTGAGGTGGACATGCCAGACTCTTCTCCTAACCACCTATATTGCTATAACAGGCTATGTCCACCGAGGAGCAGACTCTGAGATGGATATTTGTGTGTAGGAAGTTTACTAGGAGTGCCCTCAACACCTGTAGGCAGTTTAGAGCAGAAGAAGTCTGCCTGTGATGCAGCTACAACAAATTTGTGGTAGGCAGAATAATAACCCCTCTCATTAGGGATCTTGAAATTGGAAGAGCATGCTAGATTATCCAGATGATTCTGGTGTAATTACTAGGGTTCTTATAAAGAAAAGAAGTAGGCAGGAGGGTAAGAGTCAGACAGAGAAGAGGAAAGGATGGAAGCAGAGGCCAAAGAGAAGAAAAGATGCTACACTGCTGGCTTTGAAAACAAAAGAAGGGGTCATGAGCCAAAGAATGCAGGAGGTCTCTAAGACCTGTATAAGGCAAAAGAATGGATTCTCCCCAAGAGCTTCCAAAAGGAATGCAGCTCTGTGAGATTCCTTTCAGGCTTCTGACCTCTAAAACTATAAGATAATAGATTTGCATTGTTTTAAGCCCCTAAATTTATAGTAATTTGTTTAGTTAGTTATATAAAACTCATAGAAAAGGCCCCAGCCAAATCTATGAGGAGCTCTGACGTTGGGATGGCCTTTCAAAGTTGTCCCAAATTGGGTTGATGGATGGGCGTTTATACCCTCAAATAGACAAACTGCTAGATACATACTTGTCACAGGAAAAGTCATGACATTGAGCAAGGCAGTTTTTACAACCAAGGACAATTCCAGAGAGGGCTGATAGCACAGTCAGAGGCTGAGGGAATCGATGCTCAAGTCCTGGAAGGATGAGGAGATGGATATGGAAGCATATTGTGGAATCAACTGTACTCCGAAAATTTATGTACTTTTACAATCTTCACCTCCAGCACTTGCAGTACTGATACATACTCCCAGGAGAGAAAACAAATTCAGTTAGATGTGCTATTATTCAGCAAATTAAACTGTTTAATTCTAGTCTCACTTCAGCATTCTTGAGCTTACTTGCTTTATAGGGGTTGGGGAGCAGGGATGATGGCTCCATTTAAGTTTTCTATTCCTTAGTTCTCTTGGTCTATAAAGTTAAGAAAAGCTTCAGAGTGCAAATATTCCTGAAAATTATTCAAAGAGCAAGATCAATATGATTATTCTGATACACACTAAAAGTAAAAGAGAGATGCTGTTTAGCTAAGAACTCCAGAGAAAGGTCCTAAAACGGGAATTAATTTTAAGGACATTTCTAAAGATTAGGTCTTAGAAGAATTCATCAAATATGCAATTTTAATTTCATACATGTTGTCAATGTCATTTCTTGAAACATTATGAGAAACAATTCAATAAATGTTTAACGAAGCTGAAGAGTAAATTTGTTTTTAATATATCAAGAGTTAACATTTTGGCCATTTTTCATTTTATTACTCTATCTGTTATGCTTGAATCTTAGAACATAAAAATACAATTATTCCTTTGCATAAGCTACTTTCTAATCTAGGTACCCAAATCCTGCATAGAGTGTGAAATATTTCTGTTTCCACATGTTCAAACCTTCATTACATTTTACTTGAATGAATTCAGTAATTTTCCTGACTTGTCCTTCTGCTACCAGTCTCCACTCAAATCCATTCTGCACAGTTTAGCCAGATTAATCTCTCTGAACAACACCTTCACTTATGCCACATTTTATGCAAATGGCATTTTTTATTATTGTTCAAGTACAGTTGTCTTTATTCTCCCCCACTCCAACTATGCCCACCTCCCAAACTCGATCCTAACCCTTTTTTGCTTTGTCCATATGTCCTTTATCCGTGTTCATTGATGACCCTTTCCCTTCTTTCCCACATTATTTCCATATATCCTACCCTCTGGTTACTGTCAGTTTGTTCTTAATTTCAATATCTATGGTTATATTTGACTTTCTTGTTTATTTTGTTGACTAGTTCCACTTATAGATGAGATCACATGCTATTTGCCTTTCACAGCCTGGCTCATTTCACTTAGAATGATGCTTTCCAGATCCATCCATGCTCTCACAAAGGAGCTCCTTCTTTCTTTCTGTTGCACAGTATTCCATTGTGTAAATGTACTACACTTTTGTGATCCACTCATTAACTGAGGGGCACTTAGGTAGCTTCCAACACTTGGCTATTGTAAATTGGGCTGCTATGAACATTGACGTGCATAGATTATTTTGAATTGGTGTTTCAGGATTCTTAGGATATAATCCCAGCAGTGGAACTGCCAGGTCAAAAAGCAGTTCCATTTTCAGTTTTCTGAGGAAATTCTATATGGCATTCCACAGTAGCTGTACAAGTCTGCATTCTTATCAACAGTGTACTATGGTTGCCTTTTATCCTCAACCTTGCCATCAATTATTTGTTGATTTGATTATGATGACCATCTGACTGATGTGAAGAATAATCTCATTGTGATATTAATTTGCATCTCTCTGATGGCTAGTGATGCTGAACATCCTTTCATATGTCTCTGAGCCTTCTGTATGTCCTCCTTGGAGCAGTGTCTGTTCAGGTCCTTTGCCCATTTTTTAATTGGGTTTTTTCTCTTCCTGGAGTGTAGTTATGTGAGTTCTCTATATATTTTGGATATCAAACCCTTTTTGAGATAGCATTTGCAAATATATTTTCTCATACAGTTGGTTCCCTTTTCATTTTGCTGATGTTTTCTTTAGACATGCAAAAGCTTTTTATTTTGATGAAGTACTATTTGTTCATTCATTCCTTTATGTCCCTTGCTCTAGAGGACATATCAGTGAAAATATTGCTGTGTGGAATATCTGAGATTTTCCTGTCTATGTTATCCCTTAGGACTGTTATGATGTTTTGACTTACATTTAAGGCTTTTATCCATCTTCAGTTTATTCTTGTGTCATGGTGTAAGTTGGTGATCAGGTTTCAATTTTTGCATGTAGCTGTCCAGCTCTCACAACACCATTTATTGAAGAAGAAATTTTTACTCAATTTTATGTTGTTTCCCTCTTTGTCACATATTAATTGACCATAGAGACTTGGGTTTATTTCTGGGCTCTATTCTGTTCTACTGATCTATGTATCTGCTCTTATGTCTGAACCAGACTTTTTTGATTATCATGGCCTTGTAGTACTACTGATATCAGGTATTGTCATTCCTCCTATTTTGTTCTTCTTTGTCAAAATTTTAGCAATTCAGGGTCACTTATGGTTCCATATAAATTTTTGAAATGTTTGTTCTATATCTGTGAAATATGTCACTGTTATTTTAATAAGGATTTTGTTGAATCTATATATTGCTTTGAGTAGTATGGACATTTTAGTGATGTTAATTCCCCCAACCTATGAATATGGTACATACTTCCATTTATTTGTGTCTTTCTTAATTTCTTTCTTCAGTGTTGCATAGATTTCTGAGTATAGACCTTTTACCTCCTTGGTTAGGTTTATTCCTAGGTGTTTTATTTTTCTTGTTGATTTATCAAATGGGACTTTTTTCCTGATTTCTGTTCCTGATATTTCATTTTTGGTGTACAAAAATACATTCAATTTCTGAATATTGACTTTGTATCCTGCTGTTTTGTGAAATTCACTTATTGGTCAAGTAGTTTTTTGGTAGAGTCTATTGGCTTTCTGTGTACACTATCATGTCATCTGCAAACAATGTCAGTTTTGCTTCTTCCTTTCCAATTTGGATGCCTCTATTTCTTTTCTTGTCTGATTACTCTGGCTAGGACTTCCAATACTATGTTGAATAGAAGTGATGAAAGCTGATATCCTTGTATTGTTCCTGACATTAATGGGAAACCTTAGAGATATTGCCCATTAAGTATGATGTTGGCTGTAAGTCTCTCATATATGGCCTTTATTAGGTTGAGGTATGCAAACTCTATGCCCACTTTGCTGAGTGTTTTTATCATAAATGGGTACTGTACCTTATCAAATGCTTTTTCTGCAACTATTGGTATGATTATGTGGTTTTTATCTTTCCCTTTGTTTATGTGATGTATTACATTTATTCATTTGTGAATATTGTACCATCCTTGCAGTCCTAGGATGAATTCTACTTGATCATGGTGTATGATCTTTTTAATGTATTGCTGGATGTGATTTGCCAGTATTTTGTTGAGGATTTTAGGGTTTATGTTCATCAGCAATATTTGCCTGAAGTTTTCTTTATTTGTTGTGTCTTTATCTGGTTTGGGGATTAGGATGATGCTGGCTTCATAAAAGAGTTTTGGAGTTTTCTCTCATCTTGGACTTTTTGGAACAGTCTGAGAAGCATAGCCCCTAGCTCTTTCTTAAATGTTTTATAAAATTATCCTGTGAAACCATCCAGTCCAGAGCTTTTGTGTGCCAGGAGTTTTTTGATTAATGCTTAATTTCACTAGCTGTTATCAGTCTGTTCAAGTTTTCTGCTTCTTCATTTTGTTTTGAAAGATCAATGTTTCTAGAAATTTGTCTATTTTGCCCAAGTTTTCAAATTTCTTGGCACATAGTTGTTCATAGTAATATCTTACAATCCTTTGTATTTCTATGGTATGAGTTGTAATCTCTCCTATTTCATTTCTTATTGTGTTTATTTGGGTCCTCTCTCTTTTTTACTTGATGAGTCAGTCAGCTTAAAGGCTTGTCAATTTTGTTCATCTTTTCAAAGAACCAGCTCCTGGATTTATTGATCCTTGGAATTGTTCTTTTAGTCACTATGTCTTTTAATTCTTCTATCATCTTGGTTATTTCTTTCCTTCCATTCACTCTTGGCTTTCTTTGTTGTTCCTCTGGTTCTTGTAGTTGTACACTTAGGTTGTTTGTTTGAAATGTTTCTATCTTTTTCAGGCAGGCCTGTATTGCTATGAACTTCTTCTCAGGACTGTATTTTCTGTGTCCTATCAGTTTTGGACTGTTGTGAGTTCATTTTCATTTGTTTCAGAAACTTTTTGATTTCTTCCTCGGTCTCATTCTTGACCCATTCATTGTTTGATAGCATACTATTCAATATCCATGAATTTGTGTATTTTTTAGGTTTTTCCGTGTGGTTGGTTTGTAGTTTCAGACCATGCCATCTGAGAAACTGCTTGATATAATTTAAATGTTCTTGAATTTTTTGAGGCTTGTCTTGTGCCCTGTCATTTTGTCTACCTTTGAAAATGTTCCATGTGCATTTGAATAGAATGTGTATTTAGCTTCTTTGTGATAAAAGGTTATGTATATAATAGTTAAGTCCGTTTGATCTAGGGCATTGTTCAAGGTCACAATATCCTTCTTGATATTTTGTTTGGAAGATCTATCCATTGTTCACAGTAGGGTGGAGAAATCCCCTAGTATAAGTGTTTTGCTGTCTGTATCTTTCTTGAAGTCCTCCAAGATTTTTCTTATATATTTTCTGTTCCTATGTTGGGTGCATATATGTTTATAATGTTTATATCTTCTTGATGGATTCTTCCCTTGAGTATTAGGAACAACCCTTCACTTTTAGTCTACATAGGTCTGTTTTTCTGAGGTGGGTCTCTTGTAGGCAGCATACGTGCAGATCATGTTTTCTTATCTATTCAGCTACCTTATGTCTTTTGATTGGAGCATTTGATATATTTACGTTTAAGGTTACTATTGAAAGGTACTTATGTGTTGCCATTTTACCCCCACACTTGTATTCAAGTCCTTTGAGCATCTCTCCAATGTCAGATGAAGTTCAAATTCTTCTCTCTTGTACTCAAAGCCATACAAATGATGCTCCCAAAAATACCTTTTCAGCTTTCTCCCTAACTCATCCCCTGCCTTACCATCCTATGGTTCAACTAAACCCTAATGCCTCTTGTTCTCTGAAAACATCATGCTGGCCTGCCTTTGTTACTGGTCTTCCTTCAACCAGGAACACTTCACCCATTCTTTTTTTTAAATATAATTTTTATTTAATTCTTGTTCAAGTACAGGTTTCTGTCTTATATTCCCAACCCTGCCTGCCCCCCGCCCCATGCTTCCCACCTCCCTCCCCTTTCCACCCCCCACCCTTAGTTATTGTCCATGTGTCCTTTATACTTGTTCATGTGAGTCCATTCCCTTTTCCCCTATGATTCTCTCCCCTCTCCCCTCTGGACCCTGTCAGCCTGTTCCATATTTGAGTGTCATTGGTCGTATTTTGCTTGCTTGTTTGGTTTGTTTAGAATCCTGTTAACGGTGAGATCATATGATATTTGTCTTTCACCGCCTGGCTTATTTCGCTCAGCATAATGCTTTCCAGTTCCATCCATGATGTTGCAAAGGATAAGGTTCAACACCCATTTATGATAAAGGTACTCAGAAAAATGGGACTAGAGGGAGCATTCCTCAACATAATAAAGGCCATATATGAAAGATCTACAGCGAACATCATACTCAATGGGCAAAAACTAAAAGCTTTTCCACTAAGATCAGGAACAAGACAAGGTTGCCCACTTTCACCACTTCTATTCACCCATTCTTGGTAGTTTAAATCTTATCCATCTGAAAAAGCAAATGTTAAAAACCACCATATAATTTTTTTCTGATTCAACTAACTAGATATGATCTCTTCTACTTCCAATTTTCAAAATTTCTGTCCTTCTTAAGCATCATTTCAATTGCAGATAGTAGAAACCTACTCAGATGGTTTAAAGGAAAAAGACAATTTATTTTAAATATAAGGGGGTGTCATAAAACCCAAAGTCCCAAATGGCAGCCACTGCTCATGAAATCCAAGGGAAAAAAGCAGATAAGCAAAACAAATTGCTAAGAAAAAGATGAAACCAGTTTTTAGAAATTGAAAACATGATTTATAACAACAAATAGCTTTAATAGTAGAATAGATATACTTGAAACAGTTATCTGACACAGTCATTCTTTTCCATCTTCTAGTACACTAATTAATTCATCAACAAATATTTGGAGAGTAAAGACTGAAAATGAAAGCAGATTACAGGCAGGTTACAGACATTAAAATTTTAGATGTTAATAGAAAAATGTCAATTCATAACCAAAAAGCATTTTAAATTGATAGCAATCACTAGCATGGGTATCAGATAAATAGGTTCCAAAATACTAGAAGTAGTATGGGTCAAAGTATGTGGGAGTTAAGGAGTACAGGAATCTTATTCACTCATTTCCTTTAACTTTTGCCAAAATAATAGCAAAGGATCTTATTTTTGCTTTAATTTGCATTCTTGAATTACTGGTGAGGTTACTCTTCTTTTTATTTTTTAAATATGTTTATTGATTTTAGAGAAAGAGGAAGGGGGGAGAGAGAGTGAGAGAGAAATATTGATTGGTTGCCTCCCATACATGTTCCAACTGGGGATTGAACTTGCAACCTAGATATGTGCCTAACCAGAAATTGAAGCCCCAACCTTTTGGTCCATGGGACAATGCTCCAACCAACTGAGCCATACTGGTGAGGGCTATAGCTGTTTTTATATGTTTATTGGGTTATTGATATATCTTTTATAAATTGCCTGTATCTATACTTCATCTATTGGATTCTTTGTCTTTTTATTGATTTATAATGTACTTTTTATATATTACAAATATTAACACTTTGATAGACTAGGAAGAAATGAAATATATATTTATTATCTTTAAACTTTCTTATTTTTTGTCATAACACAATTTCAATTATTTGGAAAAATGTGCTAAAAGTACAGTGAAGGCTACTGTATTAGAGTTGGAAAGTCTGTTTTTTTTTCTTTTGTGGTATCTGTTCTTAAAAAAACAAAAATATTAATTAGATATAACTACATAATAATTTTTAAATTCTACATGGAAAACAATGAACCTGACATCATAATATTAATATAATGCTTACTACACATGCCAGGTGCAAATCCAAGTTTTCATATAGATTAACTCATTAAGTCAGCACAACTACTTTATCAGATATTACCATCTTCTTCATTTGACAAATGAACAAACTGAGGCACAGATAGCTTAAGTACTTTCCCAAGGCTACAGAGCAGGTAAATGGCAAAAAAAGATTCAACCCTAGGCAGTCTGGCCCCAGGTCCCAGGCTTTAAAGCTCTGTGCTATATAATTCTACCTGTGAGACCAACTACAGAAAAATAACTTTCTAGAACACAAGCAAATTGGATGTGGCTATATTTTTCTGCCACTTGGGTACTGACACGACTTTCTTACTTATGATGATGTTTTGAGTCTTTGAACTTGGCTCAAGAACCAGGAGAGTACAATGTTTATGGAAACTTCCATAAACTAAACTGCAGATTCCCAGTGTATGTTCTTCCAGAACAGTTCTGTAAGTCACAGTACTAAAAGTTTGTTGCATAGCAACAAATGAGCTCTTTTGTCAATTCCATACGCTATCAGGGAACCAGCTGCTTCTGATAGTCTTTGCACAAGTCCAATCCCAAATATGCTGCATCTGCCCCTCCTGTGTGACAGTTTCTCTAATTTTTGTCCCCACTTTCAACTTAGGATCAACCAGAAAAGGCTGAATATGCACCCCTAACCAATCACATAGAATGCCCTCTTTCCAGTTAGCTCACCTCCAGCTCCACTATACCAACAGCCTGTAATCAAAACATACCTGAAACCTTTCCCTTTTTCCACTATAAAGATTTCCCAATCATCAGTCTGACTGAGACTTGACCAAAACACAAGTGATTGCTGCTGAATTCCTTGCTATAGCAAGTTTTGAAATAAATAGCTTTTGTTCTTATATGGATGTTCTCTTTATTTCCATACAACAAACCCTCAACTGTGAATATAATCTCAATTTGCCTCATCTTGAGGCATTTGGACTCAGACCAGGGGTTTCTGAAAGCTAGAATTTTCTTTGCTTTACAGAATATGTATTCAGAACCATGAATATACCAACTTGCTTCTAAGACACATCAAGGAAGATTGCAGGTCCAGAAGAAAGAGCAAGTCTGAGTTGGGTACAGCAAAAAAAAAAAAAAAAAAAAAAGAAAGATCTTCCACTATGTAGGACTATAAAACAGACTTAATTTTAACAGTCCAGTTGACAAGTTACATTCTTAGTTATTCCAAATATTCCACATGAGCATATGCCCTGGGGTAGGATATTTTGCAAATGTTCCAGATCTGATATGAATAGGCAGCTTTGAGAGAAATGAGCTTCAGGGAAAAATAAAATGTTGCTTTTTTAAGTACAAAGGGGACATTTTTGTGTTCTCTTCTTCCATATCCATGGAAACCAAGCCAGTAGCTTTTGTCTGAACAAGGGGTTCTTGTTGAGATCACCTTGTCGTTATAGCACATTCCTACTTAAGAAGTTAACTCTCAAGCCACTACTAGCTTATTAATCCAAATAAGTGATTCATGGTGGACATTTTCATAGTGACAGCATGCCAGTGGGAATGCGAGGGAGAGGAGAAGGGGAAAACTATGCCATCGGAAAATTTAGTAGGTGGAAAAGTGTATCTTCCCAAGCTGAGCCTGAGACTAATTAACTCTCATTAACACCTCCACAGGCCTTAGTTTACCATATTAGCTGGATTTAGAGCTGAGCCCCTAAAGAAGGAATTCCAGATGGATCCATCCTAAACAAGAGATTTTCTGGGTCGATTAGGGTTACCATGAAAATGCTGGAAAATGAAGCATATATCTGGGACCAGGTAGAGAAAATATTGATTGGAGAGCAAAATACAGTACTGTAAAAAAAAAAAAAAACAACAACAACAGTTTTATCTATGACTGGCCTTAGCTCATGAGCCAGCTCACTGGCTCATGGGAGAAAGCATTTAAAACACAATCACATTATGATGAAATACCTACAGTGATGGTAGAAGGAAGTATCTATTAAAGATTAGTAAACCATCCTTTATTGTCTGCCCAGCCCAACACAACCCCTCCTAACCATCAGACAAACCACCTTACCACCAACACACAGCAAGCCCTATAGCAAAGAAAAGGTCTTCAGCAAGGCCACGCCTTCACTCCCCATGGCTATGTGATTCCTCTTCTCGGCTTCTGTGGGGAGCTGGTTGGGGAAGACACTCCTATTCTCCAGTGCTCCTCAAAGAACATATATGTACTTCCCCAGCTACCTGGTTTAAACACCACTCACCTATCTCACTGAGAGGGGAAAAAGAACTTTATAAAATGGTTTCCATAATTAATTTTCAACCCTGAGTTTCTTGCTCTTTACACTTTACACTGAAGGTGATCAGAATATGCTACCCCAAAATATAACACTTTGGCGTAAGGATTATTTTGAGCTGAAAACAATTAAGAAACAGACATAAATGGAACTCCCTGCCCTCCCCTTTCTGCCTGAAAGTATAGGAGGGTGCAGCCAAGGGGCCCCCAAAAGAAGGATTTGTAATGGGGCCCAGAACTCAGGGTATCCAGAAAATATTAAAAATATGGAATGTCCTCACCCCCACAAGTCTGAGCTTTGGGATGGGATACGTGGAGCAGGGCCATTGAGTTGTTTTGCATAGCAACAGTTTTGCAGATAACCTCTAGAATGGTCATTTAACATATCTATAACCTTTAACTGGTTTCATAGATATGTTAAATAGCTGTGGCCATGCTTTGAGCCAGGAAGAAGGGAGTGACTTCCACCCAAGATGTAACTGGGGGCAACTCCCCAGCCCCCACCCCTCTTACAGTGCCTGCATGAGAGCTTGGAGATGATTGGCTCCATGCCATGGGGCCATGCCTGCCCAGACTCATGTTGGCAGCCCAGTAAAGCTGGGAGGATATGGGAGTCCTGGCAGGTGTAGCCAACTGTGAGAGGAGTCCAAAATGGGACTGCAGAGGAAGAGTGGCACGGGGATTTAAACATAGATGTGGCAGCCATTGAAGAGAGAACCACGCACTTTTAGCCAGAATGGGGAGGCCCACAGCTATGTGAGAGAGACTCACCATGTAGGTTCAGCAGAGAGAACCATGCTGCTTTGGCCAGAGGAGGGGGACGACCTCCCCTGTTGATACAGGGTGCAGCTGGGGGAGGGGCAAAAAAAAGATTTGGAATGGTGTCCAGAACTCAAAGTGTATAGGAATATTGAAGTAAATATTATTAAGATGTCCTCACCCCCCCACCCAGGTGTCATTTGGGGGAAGGGACAAAAGGATCAGGGCCATTGAGAGCTGTTCTGCATAGCAACAGTTTTGTCGCTAACCTCTGGAATGGTCATTTAACATATCTATAACCTTTAACTGGTTTCATAGATATGTTAAATAGCTGTGGCCAAGTTTTGGGCCAGGGAGAAGTGAGTGGCTTCTACCCAGGATGTAACTGGGGGCTGATCCTCTGAGACAGTGCCTGCATGAGAGCCATGTGGCTTTAGCAGAGTGAGGACCCCCTCTTGACCAGGTGAGGGGGAGAGCCACGCAGTTTCAGCAGAGTTAGGACCCCCCTCTTGCAGTCATGAAAGAGAGAGCCATGTGGTTTTGCCAGGGTTAGGACCCCCTTTTTCCTAGGTGAAAAGGGAAAACCACGCAGCTTTGCCAGAATGGAGATCCCTGCAGCCAGGTGAAGAAGGAAGACACATGCTTTTGGCAGAGTGTGGACTCCTGCAGCTTTGGTAGAAGAGGCCCATGTGGCTTTGGGGCACTCCCTTTGGCCGAATGGCCTGGAAAACAGACTTTGACTGGAACTTGGTACAAAGAACTCTTGCCGGTGGAAGATGCCACATGACTTTGGATTAATTGGAGATCCTGCCTGGACAGGTGACACAGCTCACGGTACCAGCGACCTGAAAAGCAGACGCGTGCTCTTTTTCTGATTTATGGTACCTGGAGTTGGGACAGTGGGAGAAGGGAGCACTGTGTGTGTGTGTGTGTGTGTGTGTGTGTAGGTGTATACCCTTAAAGACTTTGATATTTTAATGAAGGCATTAGGCCTGAATAGCATTAAATAAACGTTTCGTTTCCTTTTCACAAATCTCTGGCATTGAGAGATGTCTTTCCAATTGGCAGCGGACAGAAGAGCCCAGTAGATATTAGTATACCGTCCTTGGGAGGGGGCCCTGTTGTTCTGTAGCAGTTTTTGGCATCCCTCGGTGGGCCAAGTATTGCCCCGCTCTTGGACCCTGTTTGGTAACACCACCGCCATGAGAGGAATCGTCATGTAGCTTTAGTAGAGAATCACCACATGGCTTTAGCAAAGAACAGTCACTGGGCTTTAGCAGAGTGCCACCATGCAGCTTTGGCAGAGAATCACCACGCGACTTTCTTTTTTTTTTTTTTCCTGAGATACAGTACCTTGGACTAGGCATAGGGAGAAAGAAGGACTGTGTGTGTTTGTGGGTGTTTTAAGGGACTTTGGGATTTTGATAAAGACATTAAGTCACTACTGTTAAGTCTGAATAACTTGAATGAATAATTCCTTTCCTTTTCACCAATCTCTAACACGGAGAGCTATAATTCTCTGGTGAAGAGCAAGGCGAACCTACTACAGAGGGACCCCAGAAGAAGGGAGGGTCAACTAGGTAACACTGTGGAACCCCCTCCCCTGGTAACCAATCTGGAAAAACTGTGGGAGACCACATGTACAGTAGCTTTACAACTACCTGTCATAGTAAAGGCCTTCCAAAACTAGCCAGGAAGGATCCACCCTATAAGAATAGAGTCCCTCCAACTCATGAGGTCAATATCTGCTTGGAGTTGGCCTGCTCCCATGTTCTCTGCTATAAAATCTGGGTGTTCAGTTCAATTCTTTGTCCTGATCACCAAGAACCTGGTTGCCTGTGCCCACCTGTGACAAAAGCAGGGCATAAATTTCTCTTTGTTAAGGTGTCACTCTCCCCTTTCCAATACCAGAAAGAGAAGACGTTTAATCATTGGAGAGATAGCACCAAGCTGACTATACATAATAAACCTTACTAAATAACCCTTATCTTTCATTAGTTTCCTCCATAGATGTACCTTCCCACAATTTACAGCCCCAAGAATTCCAAACCCCCTTTCCATTGTCTATTCAAGCCTCTGCAATTTATTGCCTTTTATTAAAATGTTATGAAAACTCTCAAGGCTAGACATTTCTATGTTTGGGCTTTTAATTCTTTTCTGTGAAGCTCCTATTTGCATGCAAAATAAATATTTTCTCCTGTTAATCTGTCTTTTGTCAGTATAATTCACAGATCTCAGTTACTGAAACTAAGAGGGGAGAGGAAAAGTTTTTTTCTCTCCTAAGACACTAACCTCACTTTACACATGGGAAATTGAATCACAGAGTGGGAAAATCAGAGAGTAACTAATATATGGATGTAGAACCAGGCAGTCTGATTTCAATCCCTATGCTCTTTCTTAATTATTCCACTACAACTCCAGTTGAAAAACAGAATTCTCTCATATAACTCAGCTTTACACAGGGTCCACATTGTATTAAAAATTAGTACCAAGTTTTTAAATACTAGAATCATACTAAATGAGGTAAGAAAATTTGCAAAGAACATGAGATGGAAGCCTGGAATTCGCTATATCCCCTTAGGAGGTCTCAATCTGGGGCACATGTCTATTGAGTAAAAGATGAGCACAATCTGTTGAAGTATTTAAATCTTCCTCTATCTCTCTTTGCTGCATGTACGAATAGGAAAATTCATATGTTAAATGTGCATGTAAGGCCAGCCACTGTGTAAAAAAGAAGCCAAGGTGTGTGGATCTCCAAAAGAACTCAGAAATGTAAAGAAAGAGAGAATGAAGTATAAACAACAAAGTATTGTACTCTGATCAGCTTCCCTGCCCATGTGTTTCTTTTACTTAGCCTGTGATTACAAAATCACAGTTGAATTCTGCTGTTCAACTGAAAGCAGATCTAAAGCCTCATGCAATCAGAAAAGTGCTGGGCCGTGCTTCTAGCAAGTTTAGGAAGAGAAAGCTCAGCCCGGAGGAGAGGAGGAAAATGAAGGATCTCAGGGAGGTTTACTCCCAGAAAGGCTCTGGTTGGAAGGCACTGAGTGTTTCTAACAGCTCTCCTGTTTGTTTCTTTCCCATTGTATCGCTAAAATATTGCCAAATGCCATCAGAGTCCCGGACGAGGTAGAAGCATTTGGATGGGTTGTGGTGACATCATGCACCTCCCAGAGGCTCAGGATATTTGTCAAGGAAGCTTCAGCCCACAATTTCATCATATTAATAAAATATTCCAGGTGGTGAGCATTAGGCTAGTGTCTGCACACCTAACTTGGACAGAGTCACTTGGCCTCACATCATAGGATGTGAGTTGTAAACAGAAATGGCAGATGCTGCATGTACCACCTCATTACCTAATCACTTCAAATGAAAAGCAATAAACACACTGCTACCTTAAACATATTGGTTTTGTTCTACACTAATGGAAACTCTATGTTCTCATTGAATTTCAGGTCATTGGTTAGTAACAATTAATTAATTTAAAACAAACAATCTGGGGCATTTATTTGAAGGTTGGTTACTAAACAGGGAACCCAGAACAATACTTTTAGGCTTCCCTGGGCTTGAAACTCCACAATGACATACTTTGGATATATCCAACAACTTCATTGGCAGAGTGATTTGTATAATGCTTACATATTCACAAACATTTATACAGGAGGGCAAAAGAGAGGAGTGGGAAGATAGGAGGGACAAAGGTAGAAGGGGAAAAAAGGAGAAAAAAGGGTGAGAGGAAGAGAACACAGAAGGCAGGGCAAAGAGGAAATAAGAGAGTGACACAGGAGAGGTATAAGAAGAGGAAAAGTTATGACTAGAAAGAAGAGGGAACAGGGAGGAAGAGAAGAATACAGAGAAAGAAGCAAATGTATTCTATTGTGTATTTTATAATCTGGAATCTTAGGGAAAGAAAAACAGTAACAAAAAAAGCTGTTTTTGTTTGCTGTTTTTTTTTTCATTTTATTTTTTGTTATTGTTGTTCAAGTACAATTGCTTCCATGTTCAACCTGCCATGCCTCTCTGCCCCACACATCCCCACCTTCCACCCTTGAACACACCACCCTTGGCTTTGTCCATGTGTCCTTCGTATATGTTCCTTGATGGCCCCCCAATTATTCCCTATTATCCCTCTCCTCCCTCCTCTTTAGTTACTGTCAAATTGTTCTTTATGTCAGTATCTCGGGTTGTATTTTGGTTGCTTGTTTGTTGTGTTGATTAGGTTCCATTTATAGGTGAGATCATATGGTATTTTCTTTTACCACCTGGCTTATTTCACTCATTATAATGCTCTCCACATCCATCCATTCTGTTGCAAAGGGTAGGCCCTCCTTTATTCCTGCTATGTAGTATTTCATTGTGTAATGTACCTCTGTATTTCGATCCACTCATTCACTGATGGACATTTAGGTGGCTACCAGCACTTAAGTGTTGTAAATTTTGCTACTATGAATATTGGGGTGCATAGGTTCTTTGTGATTGGTGTTTTAAGATTATTAGGGTATAGTACCAGCAGTGGAACTGTAGGGTCAAAAGCCAGTTCCATTTTTAGTTTTATGAAGAAATTCCATACTGTTTTTCACAGTGGCTGCATCAGTCTGCATTCCCACCAAGGTGTACTAGGGCTCTCTTTTCTCCACAACCTCACCAGCACTTGTTGTTTGTTGATTAAGTTATGATGGTCATTCTGATTAGTGTGAAGTGGTATCTCATTGTGGTTTTAATTTGCATGTCTCTGGTGGCTAGTGGTGCTGAGCATCCTTTCACATGTTTCTGGGCCCTCTGTACATCTTCCTTGGAGAAGTGCCTGTTCAGGTCCTTTGCCCATGTTTTAATTGGGTTGTTTGTCTTCCTGGAGTGGAGTCATGTGAGTTCTTTATATATTTTGGATATCAAAATCTTCTTTGAGGTATCATTTGCAAATATATTTTTCTATACAGCTGGTTCCCTTTTTATTTTGCTGATATTTTCTTTAGCCACATAGAAACTTTTTATTTTAATGAAGTCCTGTTTGTTTATTCATTCCTTTATGCCCCTTGCTCAAGAGGACATATTTGTGAAAATATTGCTGTGTGGAATATCTGAGATTTTTCTATGGTATTCTCTAGGACTTTTATGATGTTGTGACTTATATTTGTTTATCGACCTTGAAGAGGCTATTTTTACTCAATTTTATGCTTTTGACCCCTTTGTCAAATATTAATCGACCACAGAGACTTGGGTTTATTTCTGGGCCCTCTGTTCTGTTCCATTGATCTATGAGTCTATTCTTACACCAGTACCAGACTGTTTGATTAAAATGGTCTTGTAATACTATTGATATCAGGTATAGTCATCCCTCCTATTATGTTCTTCTTTCTCAAAATTCCAGCAGTTCAGGGTCATTTATGGTTCCATATAAGTTTTTGAAGTGTTTTTTCTATATCTGTGAAATATGTCGTTGTTATTTTAATAAGGATTTTGTTGAATCTATATATTGCTTTGAGTAGTATGAACATTTTGATGATGTTAATTCTTCCAGTCCATGAACATGGTATTGCTTCCATCTATTTGTGTTTTTCTTAATTTCTTTCTGCAGTGTTGTGTAGTTTTCTGAGTACAAGTCTTTTGCCTCCTTGGTTAGGTTTATTTCCAGGTGCTTTGTTTTTCTTGTTGATTTATCAAATGGGACTTTTTTCCTGATTTCTGTTCCTGATATTTCACTTTTGGTGTACAAAAATGCCTTCAATTTCTGGATACTGACTTTGTATCCTGCCGTTTTGTGAAATTCACTTATTAGATCAAGTAGTTTTTTGGTAGAGTCTATTGGTTTTCTGTGTACAATATCGTGTCATCTGCAAACAATGTCAGTTTTGCTTCTTCCTTTCCAACTTGAATGCCTCTATTTCTTTTCTTGTCTGATTGCTCTGGCTAGGACTTTCAATACTATGTTGAATAGAAGTGGTGAAAGCTGACATCCTTGTCTTGTTCCTCATCTTAGTGAGAAAGCTTAGAGATATTACCCATTGAGTATGATGTTGGCTATAGGTTTCTCATATATGGCCTTTGTTATGTTGAGGTATGCAACCTCTATTCCCACTTTGATAAGTGTTTTTATTATAAATGAATGCTATACTTTATCAGATGTTTTTTCTGCATCTATTGGTATAATCATGGGGTTTTCTATCTTTCCTTTTGTTTATGTAATGTATTACATTTATTGATTTGCGAATATTGTACCATCCTTGCATCCCTGGGATGAATCCTACTTGATCATGGTATACGATCTTTTTAATGTATTGCTGGGTGCAGTTTGCCAATATTTTGTTGAGGATTTTATATGCCAATAACTAACCAACAGAAAGGCATGTTAAGAAAAAAAAAACATTCACAATTGCTACAAAAATAATAAAATACCTAGGAATAAACCTAACCAAGGATGTAAAAGACTTGTACCCATAAAATTATAAGACATTGATGAAAGAAATAGAAGATACAATTAAGTGGAAGCACATTCCATCTTCATGGGTAGGAAGAAATAATATCATTAAACTGTTCACACTGCACACAGAAATCTATAGATTCAATGCAATTTTTATCAAGATTTCAATAATATACTTCACAGAACAAGAACAAATATTTCAAAAAATATATGAAAACCACAATAGTCTCTGCATAGCAGAGATCCTGAGAAAGCAGAACAGCAATCCTGAGAAAGCAGAACAAAGTTGGAAGAATCACACTACCTAATATCAAACCATATTATAAGGTTATAGTAACCAAGACAGTATGGCACTGGAATAAAAGCAGACACATAGCTGAATGGAACAGAGTAGAGAGCCCAGAAATAAATTCACACATTTATAGTCAACTGATACTTAACTGAGGAAGCCAGCACATACAATGGGCTGAAGGTACACTATTCAATAAATGATGCTGGTAAAACTGGACAGATATGTGCAGAAAAATGAAATTAGACCACTTTCTTACACCACACAAAAGAATAAATTAAAAATGGATCAAAGAAATAAAATGTTAGGCCTGAAACCATAAAAATAATAATAAAAAATAGTCAGCAAATTCTTGGACATTGCTTGTCACAACATTTTATTTAATATATTTCCCTATGCAAGAAAAACAAAAGAAAGGATAAATAGACTGGACTATATAAAACTAAAAAGTTTTTGCACAGCAAAGGAAATCATGAACAAAATAAAAAGATAACCCATAGAATGGGAGAAAATATTCATTGATACATCTTATAAGGGGTTAATACCCAAAATTTATAATGAACTTACAAAACTCAACATAAAAAATTCAAACAATCCAACTTAAAAATGAAAAAAGAACATGAATAATTTTCAAAACAGGACATGTAGATGGCCAATAGATATATAAAAAGATGCTCAAGCCCTGGCTGGTGTAGCTCAGTGGATTGAGCTCGGGTCTGCGAACCACATGATCGTGGTTCGATTCCCAGTCAAGGCACATGCCTGGGTTGCAGGCCAGTTCCTAGCAGGGAACGAATGAGAGGCAACCATACATTGATACTTCTCTCCCTCTCTCCTTCCCTTCCCCTTTAAAGATTAAAATCTTTTTTTAAAAATATTTTATTTATTTATCTTTTTAGAGGGGAAGGGAAGTAGAGAGGAAAGAAACATCAATGTATGGTTGCTTCTCGTGCACCCCCTGCAGGGAACTGGCTCCTGCCGGAAACTGGCCTGCAACCCAAGCATGTGCCCTGACTGGGTGGGAATCAGACCACGATCGTCTGGTTCACAGGCCCGCGCTCAATCCACTGAGCTACACCAGCCAGGGCCCAGATTAAAATCTTTTTTAAAAAGATGCTCAATATCACTAATCATAGAAATTCAAATTAAAACTGCAATGAGATAGCATCTCCTACCTGTCAGAATGGCTATCACCAATAAATCAACAAACGAGTTTTTGAGGATGTGGAAAAAGTGGGAACCCTTTTGCACTGTTGGTGGGAATGCAGATTAGTGCAGCCACTACAGAAAGCAGTATGGAGATACTTTAAAATATTAAAAATGGCCCTGGCTGGTGTAGCTCAGCAGATTGAGCGCAGGCCTGTGAACCACACCATCGCGGTTTGATTCCCAGTCGGGGCACATGCCTGGGTTGCAGGCCAGTTCCCAGAGGGGGACTCACGAGAGGCAACCATATGTTGATGTTTCTCTCCTTCTCTCGTTCCCTTCCTCTCTAAAATAAATTAATTAATTAAATATTTTAAAAAATATTAAAAAGGGGTCTGCCTTTTGACCTAGCTCTCTCACTTCTGGTAATATATCCAAAAGAACCCAAAACACTAATTCAAAAGAACATAAGTACCCCTGCATTCATTGCAGTGTTATTTACAATCAACATTTCTATTCTTTTCTAGAAGCACTCAGCAATTAACATCAGGTAGATTTTATGGAGAAGGAAAATACATCGGTCATCAGAGGCTGTTTACCATCTTGTCTCCCAGTAGAAAGAAATGTGATAGAATAAATAGAAATAAAGGTGAAAAGGTTGTAAGGATTCTTCTCAGTGCTGCAGCACAGGTCAGACAGACACAGGTGCTCAAGAGCTGTTACTGAAAACTGCAGAAAAAGTATACTCAGACTCTGCATTGAATTGCTCTTCAGAGTTGTTTTTCTTTGTAAATGGTATAATATTTTATTTTTGTCTAAAAATGATATTTTGGCAGGAAATCAGAAAAAATAAGGTGGATAAAGAAAGTCTGGATGCTTGCTACTAAAACTGAGGTCTGAGGACCCACAGTATCAGCATCATCTGGGAGCTGGTTAGAAATGCAGAACTGAGGTGTCAGCCCAGGCAGACTGAATCAGAATATGCATATTAATCAAATCCTTGGGGGATTAAAATGAAGATAAAGGTTGAGTAATCCTAGTTAAAAGAAAATAGCATGTTCTCTTCTGAAGTATTTATTTATCTGAGGCATTTTTTTTCTATATGAGATCCATTGTGCCTTCCTGGGTATGCCCTTATACCTAACATGTGCATCCTCCATCCCCATCTCTCAGCCTAGGCAGACATTTCTAATTGATTAATCAGTAGTGGACTTGTGAACTAAATCTCACTCAGAAATAAAAGGGGGGGGGAAAGTGATCAGATTTGGCAGCCAGGCTTAGTTTGAGTGTGAGTGTGTGTGTGTGAAGAGAGTGGTTCTCAAGCTTTAGCATGCATCAGAATCACCTGGAGGACTTGGGAAAAATGCATTGCCAAGCCACAGCCCCAGAGTTTCTAAATCAGTAAATCTGGAGTGAAGCCAGAGAATGTGCATTTCTAATTTACTCTAAATGTTAATTCTGCTGGTCCAGGGAACATACTTTGTGAACAATTGGTCTCTATCCTTCCCCTACCCCTGTCATGTATATAAAGGCATTGTTTTCTATTTCCTCCCTTAGAACTTTGTTCTCTGCAAGGTTAGGTGTATTTGTTTAATGGGGTAGCAGATATCAGCTGCTTACTCTGTTATACTTAAGAGAACAGAAGTTTTATGAATAATTTAATGGGTATTATCTTAAGGAGACTTCTGGCCAAGATGGAGGTGTAGGTAGAGATATACTTTGCCACCTCACACAACCAAAAGAAGGACAACAACAAATTAAAAAAAAATAATCAGAACTGCCAAAAAAATCAAACTGTATGAAAGTCCAACAAACAAGGAGTTAAAGAAGAAACATTCATCCAGACTGGTAGGAGAGGCAGAGATAGACAGCTGGGATGGAGAGGACTTGCAGCAAGCTGGTGGCGGCCAGTGAACCAGGCAGACCTGCATTTACATGCAGATAAACTGAGAGGAACAACTAGGGAGCAAGATAGACTATGCAACCCAGGGTTCCCTATAGAGGGAAATAAAACATCAAAACCTGTGGCTGAAAAAACCTGTAGGGGTTGAGGGGGCAGGAGAAACTCTCAGCCTCACAGGAGAGTTTGTTGGAGAGACCCACAGGGTCCTAGAACATACACAACCCCATCCACCCAGGAATCAGCACCAGAAGGGCCCAATTTGGTTGTGGGTAGTGGAGAAAGTGACTGAAAGCTGGGTGAGAGCGGAGCAAGTGGCATCGTTCCTTCTCAGATCCCTCTTCCACATACAGAGCCATAACGCAGCCACATGGGTTGCTCCACCCTAGTGAATAACTAAGCCTCCTTACTATGTAACAGGCCCACCCAGACAAAAAATATGGCCCAAATGAAAGAACAGATCAAAGCTCCAGAAAAAAATACAACTAAGCAATGAAGAGACAGCCAATCTATCAGATGCACAGTTCAAAACAGTGGTAATTAGGATGCTCGCAGAAATGGTTGAGTATGGTTGCAAAATAGAGGAAAAAGTGAAGGCTATGAAAAGTGAAATAAAGGAAAATGGAAGGAAATAAAGGACATCTGTACTACAAGGGGCTTCCCCTCCAGAACATATTTTTGTTTTGGGGGGTCCCCCTTCATATATCTAAAGGCAACAAATTTATTCTGTCAAATAGATATTAGCACCCCCATGTTCATGGCAGCATTATTTACAATATCCAAAATATTGTAACAACCTAAGTGCCTTTACAGATGAATGGATAAAGTTAGCATACACACACACACACACACACACACACACACACACCAGAATTTATTTGGTCATAAAAAAGAAAAAATCCTGCCATTTGTGATAACATAAATAGACATTGAGGTCTTTATGCTAAATGAAATAAGTCAGACAAATACAAATACTGCATGGTTTTACTTAAATGTGTAATATTTAAAAACTTAGAAAAAAATCAGATTTGTAGTTACCAGATGCAGGAGGTGGAGAGTCAGCTGGAGGTGGTCAAAAGCTACAAACTCCTAATTATAAGATAAGTAAGTACTGGGGATGTAATGTACAATATGATTACTGGAATTAACATTGCTGTATAGTATATTTGAAAGTTGCTAAATAAATCCTACAAGTTCTCATAACAAGAAAAGATATTTTGTCATGTCTACATGAGATGGATCTTAAATTATCATGGTGATCATTTCCAATGTATGTAAGAGAAGCTATCATGCCTTAAACTTATACAGTGCTGTAAGTCAGTTATATCTTAATAAAACTGGAAAAAGAAATAACAAGCATTTATTGTCTCATGAAATATGGAGGTAATATATGTGGCAGGAAGTACATAATATATTCACTATTCTAATGCATGCCAACCCAACAGCTACCAACTGAAGGAACTGGTAGCTCCATGCCTAAAAACTTTCTCTGACTGCTGAAACCCACTCCTCCAGCATGTAGGGGCAGGCCAGACGTATAGAAAGTTGACATGTCCAGATGTAGCCCTCCTTTAATGACTGACAGAATTTGTTAGATAAGCATTCCAGTCTCCTTGCTCCTAAATATAGAACACCATCTTCCAGAGGTCCCCAATAGAACTGAAACCCAGCTACTCACAGGTAAGTAACCTGCTCCTTAATGTATGCTTTGTTGGCTTCCAGGCCATCTCCATTTTACTTCTCCACTTCCCTACCTTGACCCCTGGAATCATCTCCCAAACAAATCTTTGCCTCACTGTCTACTTCTGAAGTAAGCCAACCTAACATAGCAACAGATAATTCAGCCTCATCCTTTCTGTTAAAGCAAGGTAAGAGAAAAAAATATGTGTAGAAAGAAATTAAGGAAAATTTCCTTTTTAAAGACAATATGACTATTCTTAATCACATAATAGCTACTAGTCCAACTGTACGTACCCCTCACCACCATAAATTCTACAACTAATTGCTACAGGTTAGAATGAAAAAAGAAAATGAAAATCAATGATGCAGAAGCTATGCATATTTCATCTTCAATTTGGTATTGTAGAGATTTCTAGTTTGGGGGTGCTGACCTTGAAGGAAGTGGCTTTGAGTAAACCATTTTCTTGATAAAACTGCTCTAACCTTTCTCACTGTATCTGACTTGGGTAGAGATCACCCTTAACAAGAATTAGGAACATGCTACTCACTAGCAGTTCCATGATTCACATAAATACATCTTCCCAGTTTCACCAACACAGAAATATGAGCCTTGATTTTCTTGCCTTTGAATGAATTAAAGCCTGAGAAAATAAAGCTGAAACAAAGAAGCAGAGAAGGGAGGTGATGAGCAAGGGTCCTCTGGCATTTCAACCTCTGGTTCTAATTATTTCTGAATCTATTATTATCTTTGGCCTTACAG
This sequence comes from Sturnira hondurensis, assembly GCF_014824575.4. Taxonomy (NCBI): domain Eukaryota; kingdom Metazoa; phylum Chordata; class Mammalia; order Chiroptera; family Phyllostomidae; genus Sturnira; species Sturnira hondurensis. The sequence continues at coordinate 224,542 of NW_028089495.1, forward strand.
ATTACTTACATAAGCCAATAAACTACTCGTGTGCATTATCTAATTTTTGGCTGCAAGTGAAGGAAACTCAATGTGCAAATATTTATTAAAACATTTTAATAACCCTGGAATAACCAGTCATTTCTCTTCTTTAAGCATTGGCCCAAACTGGTCTTAATCAGGCTAATTGATCTTAATTTAAAGGTCAGCTTTCATCTAAAAAAAAGAAAGAGGATGCACTAAAAAATTATAGCAGGCTCTTTAAAATCTTTAAGTGAAATTTAACCCTCACAATTATATTTCAATATAGGCTTTTTCCATTTCATTTATCAGGAAATCAAGGCTCAGAGAAGTTAAAAAACAACTTGTGAAAGGTTACCCAACTAGCAGTAGTGTAGCCACAGAGGATCCCAAAGCACTAGGCTTTCCCCCAGTGTCTTTTATCTCAATTCCTGACCTTAAGACTCTGTGAGCTCATAATTACCACTCTACCATTATTTTTGCATTAAGTATTTTCTGAGGTTAGCCCAAAAAATCCATTTTGCACTCACAAAAAGGTGATACTCCATGTAGGAATCATGGTGGTGCATCACTTAAATCTCCCTTCGATGCACGTCATTCAGCTGTGAGAACTGCAGTTAGTTGACAGTACTTTTTTCTGAGCCAAGACCACACGTCCCAGGAAGCCCCAACCACTAAATGAGCGTGGCAGGGGTACTAGAGCCTGGTCATTTCTATTTGATGTGAGACTCCTTTGCTTTGAAGGTTCCCACTAGGTTGGCCAAGACTTTGCCATACATGCATCATGGTCTGAAGCTCTTCTGCCCAGTCCTGCTTTTCAATCCCCAGAGAATCAGCTCAACATCATGATATGAAGTCTACAATACCAATATCTGAAGACTACTCAATTCTGTTCCCTCTGTCTTACCTTCTATGTGCAATTTACTCCCCCGATAAACTACAGTAAGTCCTCAGTTAGCATCATCAATAGAGTCTGTGACTTTAAGCTAAATAACATGCAATGAAATCAGTTGTACCTTTGGGTAGTTGATATAAACAAAAGTTAAGTTCCTACAGAATCTCATCAATATTATAGTGAAATGACATTGAACAAAACCATGTTATTCAGACTTGCACTTTTAATTCTATCTCAGCTTCTGCTTTCTGGAAGACACAACTGAAACACTAAATATTGAGCTAATGAGCAATAGGAGAATTCAAGGGAAAAATCGTTCTTTCCAAGACATATTTTCCTACAGGTAAGTCAGCTGTGGGAAAGCAATATATGACTCTAGTTCAGTAAAGCATATTGTGCTGAATCTGCCAAAAGACTTCTCTTAGCTAGAGGAAGTGCCATCCTGAGACCTGTCAGGCACTTGGATTTATGAGAACATTTCTGTCTTAGTGATCTAGTCCCTCTTTATGGAGATGATTGTTTTGCAGCTCCGCCACAGGTATTTACCATCAGGGTTATTATAGCCTACTGAGTCATGCAGGAGAGCAATCTAAGTTGATAATTAACATCCTGAGGAAGGTAATTGTGGAACACTTTAACATGGGGACATAACTTCTGGTTCAGTGTCAGTAAGGACAACCTGTAGGGCATATCGCACTTAACGAGTCAGTGGCTACCTAAGATGATTATAAATAACCAAAGCATATTATTTTTTATCACCATGTGCAGAAGCTATAGATTATCTCCTTTTGATCTATTTTGTGGTCTCATTCCCAGCTAAGTAATAATCATTCAGGAGTGGAGGACACAAATGATTCTTCTCATTATTAAGAAACATTATATGTCCACAGTATGTTTTTTGAAATAGGAAACTTTAAAGCAGGCTCCTTTTGAAAAAGAGCTTTTCATTTTTATCCTCATGAGTTAATTTTCTGTTTTAATGATGAAAATGATCCCCCTTCTTACTTTGGGCTAGGGAAAAGTGGTGGACACCCACACAGTACAGTCCAGACAGAACAGGCATTGATAATTGGATAGAGTTTGGGTTAGATCATGAAAAGAAAATCTGGAGCAGTCCCCTTCAAATAAGGACAGAAACATATTCAGAATCTGGGCAACTATATAACCAACAGTTTTAGTCTTGCTAAACAGCTCTGTTAATCTCAGGCACCAATGGTTTAAATGTAACTGTCAGTTACCGCTGAAAGATATTGCTTCATCCTGTCCATTTCTCACAGTTTCCTTTCCTTAGCAATCCCAATGATGTAATACATGTGCCTGTTTCCTAATCACTATGTGCACAAAGTAGATGGCTTTTACCATAGCAAACTGGTATTAGTTTAGGTCCTCTGATACAAAGACACTGAGAATGAGTTCATAGTATAAGAGGTGTGTTGAGTAGTAATTTCTGTGAAAGATAAATGGGGAGAAGGCAGGATTAGACATGAAAAGACTTCAGACCCTGATGCCAGTAAGACTCCTGTGAAAGGAAAGAAGAAAGCTGAATATGGCAGGCAAAGTCACAGAAGATAATGCAGGTGTCACAAGCCTGACCAATACAATGGAGAGCACTGAAACAAAAACTGTCTTTTAGCAGAGTCTCACATTGGAATGAAATCTCCAAGCCCTAAGTCCCCATCATGCTCAGTCATTGCCTGGTGGTTACTGGAAAGGAGCAGGGCCTAAGCTCAAATGCTGTGAAGGATCACAAAAATGCTATAGCTGGAGGCTGTCAGATAGCTGCACCCCTCACTTCACAGGTGATCAGCAAGTTTTTTATTAAAGGGAGATCCAAGAAATACACCTCCATGGTTGCCATGACAACCAAGTCTATCAGGACCATGATAGAAATAGGAAAGTTTTATTTCGCAATCACATTACATCTTCTTCAGTGTGTTGGTTGTGGCTCTATTCTATTTTGTCTTCAAGTTTAAGACCCAAGCTAAGGGAGAAACCACCACTTGGACCATTGCCAGTAGCTGGGATAGAAGGATAGCTCTAGTGGGATTCACACTAATAAAAACTCAAGCCCCGGCTGGTGTAGCTCAGTGGATTGAGCGCGGGCCTGCGAACTAGACGATCGTGGTTCGATTCCCAGTCAGGGCACATGCCTGGGTTGCAGGCCAGTTCCCGGCAGGGGCCAGTTCCCAGCAGGGGATGCACGAGAAGCAACCATACATTGATGTTTTTCTTCCTCTCTCCTCCCCTTCCCCTCTAAAAGATAAATAAATAAAATATTTAAAAAAACAAACCTCATAATTCATTGGCCAAAGTGGAACACATGGTCTCACCTAGCCACAAAGAGACAAGAAGTTTGATTGTACCATGTGTCTGGAAAGTGGGAAGCCTGAAACAAAGAATTCCAGTGACCACAAAGAGAACAAATTGGTAAACTTTCCAAGACTCCTTTACAGTCTACATAAATAACAAAGGAACAATTTGGGGGGTACTCAATAAGGCCAATTTTTCCCAATAATTTGTAAGTAATTGTTCCTCTAAGAATTTTTTTGTTATGTATAGCAATGGAGACATTAAATCACCTTGGAGCAGACCCATTAAATCACCTATTTAATTTATAGGGAATAAATTAAATGTTCCTTTCTGACGGCATAGTCGGAAGGCAGAAAGAACCTCACTGTTTGAGAAAGATTTTGAGCTCTAGCTCTTTTGATAGTTGGGGTAGAATTATCCAGCCTCACTCCAACTCTTGTCCATTTTAATTAATTATAAAATTTGATGTTTTTCTGAGAAAGCCATGAAAAATTTTACTAGGAACCTTTTGTGAAGAAGGAAATTGAGACCACAAACTATTTCCTAAGAATCAAAATTATAGAAACTTATTTGGTAGTTGGAGGTATTTCTGGCCATGACCTGATGATAGAAAAGATAGCCACACCTTGATGATAAAACCTCTCTGCAAGCAGAAAGAGCCTGAACCAGAATGGTGGTGTCTATACCAAGATATACATCACTTAAGGGGAATACGATTATAGGTTTATGAAAAAGCTAACTGAAGATTCTGCCTCAAAGCTCCTCCTGCTTGTGGAATTTGATACAAGGAAATGCCTATGAGTGGATATGCTAAATAAAAAACATTGTAGATAAAGAACTATAACTTGGAGACCCAGGCAAGTCTTGGATAGTCCATAGTTGTGAGTAATATAAGAGGTACTACCACCAGATCAAGAATAACACCTTGATCACCAAAGGTCACTCAATAGAGACAGGATTGAATTTCATGACAAGACAAATGGCACCTTTTAGAGTTCCAAGCATGTTCTTTGTTTTCCATTTCCTCGAGGTACAACAATAAGATAGACTGTTAGCCCTAATTAAACCACTATTCTTGGGGTTATTACAAAAAGGTTGTTCTGGCCAAGATGGCGGTGTAGGTAGAAATGTTTCACTTTCTCATACAACAAAAAGAAGGATAACAACCAATTTAAAAACAAATAAACAACCACAACTTCCAGAAAATCAAAATGCATGGAACTTTGACAACCAAAGAGGTAAAGAAACATTCATCAGACTGGTGCACCAAGACAAAGAAATATGGCCCAAATGAAAGAACAGACCAAAACTCCAGAAAAAGAACTAAAATGATGAGGAGATAGCCAACCTATCAGATATAGAGTTCAAAATACTGCTAATTAGGATGCTCATAGAATTTATTGAATTTGGTCACAAAATGAAGGAAGAAATGAAGGCTATACAAAGTGAAATAAATAAAAACATTCAAGAAAGAGAAGGAAACCAGGACTCAAAACAATGATTCAGAACAAAGTGAAGAAATCAACATTCAACCAGAACAGAATGAAGGAACAAGAATTAAAAAAAAATAAAAAGAGGCGTAGAAACCTAGGGGACAACTTTGAACACTCCAACATCTGATTAGTAGGGGTGCCAGAAGGAAAAGAGGAAGAGCAAGTAATTGAAAACCTACTTGAAAAAATAATGAAGAACTTCCCTAATCTGGCAAAGAAAATAAACTTTCAGAAGTCCAGGAAGCTCAGAGAGTCCCAAAGAAGTTGACTCCAATCTGGTCCCTGTCAGCCTGTTCTCTATTTCAGTGTCTTTGGCTATATTTTGCTTGCTTGTTTGTTTTGTTGTTTAAGTTCCTGTTAAAGGTGGGATCATATGGACCAGAGGGGAGAGGAGAGGGAATTTCAGGGGAAAAGGGGAAGAAGGGTTTACAGGAACAAGTATGAAGGACACATGGACAAAAAATAAGGGAGGTGGAAATGGGAGGGAGGTGGGGAGCACTGGGGGGTGAGTTGGGATGGGAGTAAAAGACAGAAAACTGTACTTGAACAACAATTAATATAAGTAAATTTTTGTAAAAACTTGGCTCCAAGAAGAAACACAGCAAAGCACGTCATAATTAAGTTATCCAATATTAAAGATAAGGAGAGAATTTTAAAAGCCGCAAGAGAACAGGAGAGTAACCTACAAAGGAGTGCTCATAAAACTATCAGCTGATTTCTCAAAACAAAGCTTGCAGGCAAGACGGGACTTGAAAAAAGTATTCAAAGTCATAAAAGGGAAGGATCTACATCCAAGATTGCTCTATCCAGCAAAGCTTTCATTTAGAGTGGAAGGGCAGATAAAATGCTTCTCAGATAAGGCCAAATTCAAGGAGTTCATCATCACCAAGCCCTCATTATATGAAATGTTAAAGAGACTTATCTAAGGAATAGAAGATCAAAAACTATAAACAGTAAAATGACAACAAACTCACGACTATCAGAAACTGAAACTAAAAAACAAAAACAAGCATGCCCTGGTTGGCATGGCTCAGTGGATTGAGCACGGGCCTGTGAACCAAAGGATCACGGTTCAATTCCTAGTCAGGGCACATGCCTGGGTTGCAGGCCAATTCCCAGCAGGGGACACACAAGAGGCAACCATACATAGATATTTCTCTCCCTCTCTCCTTCCCTTCCCCTCTAAAGATAGATAAATAAAATCTTAAAAAATAAACAAGCAAACAACTGGAACAGAAACAGAATGAAATAGAGAGCACATGGAGGGTTATCAGTGGGGAGATGGGGGAAAAGGTACAGGGAATAAGAAGCATGATTGGTAGGTATAAAATAGACAGGGGAAGGTTAAGAATAGTATAGGAAATGGAGAAGCCAAAGAATTTATATATATGACCCATGGACATGAACTAAGGAGGGGGTGGAATGCTGGTGGGAGGCGGGGTACAGGGCAGAGGAGAATAAAGGAGAGAAATAAATTGAGACAACTGTAATAGCATAATCAATAAAATATACCAAGAGGAAGAAAAAGAGAGAAAACCTGAACTCCCTGCTAATGTGAATACAAAAAGACTAGAGAAGCTCAGGGTACTGTGTTTTGGGGCATTTTTTCCCTTCATCTGTTGTGATTCAGAAAAAAATAATACATAAAGCTGGGTTTTTATACCCCAACAAGAACCCCTGAAGGAGATTTCTCTAATTTGTGTTTAAATGACCTGTTCTAATTCCTAAAGATGCTATTTAAATATAGAATTATACAAGTCACAATAATTAGTTGTATTTCTTTGCATATTTCCCCTGTTCCTGCTAAAACAGGAACTTCAGGCTTGTGTGAAGGTAGAGGAAAGAAAGGAGGCACTATTCTGGGTGTCTCCAGGGATGCTTCACCTGAGAAATACATTTCTTTTTGCCACTCCCTGACATCAGCCATGTTTCTTTCTTCTTGCTGTGTTTCCCTGTAGCTGAGATTTCTAGCTGCTCATGCCCTCGAGAGGCAATGTCCTTCAGATTATAAAAACCTGCCATCATTGGTGAAGGCCCTGGTATTCACATCCCTTGAAAGAACATAACGGAGTAACTCACTGGATTACACAGAGCTTCTGCCCCAGTATAGATGGGCTGTATTTTCCTCAAAAGTGGAGATGATGCCTCTTCTCTTAATTTTGCTTTTTTAAACATTACTTTGGAATTAAAGCTGCATTTTTTTAAGTCCTGAGTCCCAGGTATTTTAATGTGACTGTTCTACCATTTTTACCTGAATCCTTATCACCTCAGGCTGGAGGACTGGCTGAGTGGCAAGCCATGCTGATATTCTGAATTATCCCAACCATTCAAGTCAAAAGTGTAGTTCTTCGAAAGGTTAGTTAAGACAATCCAGTTTGTCCTGAGGAGTTATTTTTCAAGAGACTTCTAGATCCCTTACTGAAGAAGAAACTTGGTGATTCATGGCTCTACCAAGCAGAGGGATGACACTCACAAAGAGATTATCACTACACATGCAGAGGTCATACAGTCCCATATTTAGTGAAACACAGTTGTTGGACAATGGGGCATAAAAAGTGAGGGGTGAGTGTCCCAGCATTTAAAAGCTGGGATCAGATGTCTCTGTTTCCCCTTAGCATTTAGGCCACATTCTTTCATATCTTTTATCTGCATGGCACTAATCTGTTATGTCTAGAAAAGGTAAGAGGCACAGAGAGAGGAAAATGCCTTATTTCTTGGAAATGGTATATTGTAAGCACAGTAGTAAGATGAGAAGGCAACAAATACACTGAAGGGAGAGTAGGTTGACTAATTTAAGTGACATAGAACAATCCTGTGAGAAAAGTATAGAAGAATTTGCCTAAGAAATGTAGCTTGTAGGCAAGTGGTAGATGTTCTTGAGTATCAGTCTACCACATTAAAATTTGACATTTTTATTATTTACAGGATTACTGACCAAACAGTCTAGTTTGTAGTCAGGTTCCTTGAACCATAACTAGTAACTCATACTGAATGCCTGTATTGATGAATATTTGTTTAGATGATTTTCCAATTTAATTGTGATATGAGGATGATCTAGATATAAACTCTGATCTCAAATGACTTTGTCTCTCATGCTTTGTTACAGAAGGCCGAATAACAAAATATTAAAAGTACTATCAGAAAGGTAGGCATGACATTTTCTGTGCATAGAGTGGTATCTCCTTACCATTGCTCTACCTGGTGGAATCCAGTAGGGCAGCATAGATCTAAAGATGTCTAGGCTAAATATTGAAGAGTAGATAATCTTTCACAAGGCACAAGAAAAGAATATTCTCAGAAGGAATAACATGTGCAAAGGCAGACCAAGCATAAGAGAAAAGCAGGGATGCTTGATTAGAAAGGAAACTAGTCTTTTTTTTAAATATAATTTTTATTTAATTCTTGTTCAAGTACAGCTTTCTGTCTTATATTCCCAGCCTTGCCCGCCCCCCACCCCGTGCTCCCCGCCTCCCTCCCCTTTCCACCCCCCACCCTTAGTTATTGTCCATGTGTCTTTTATACTTGTTCATGTGAGTCCATTCCCTTTTCCCCTATGATTCTCTCCCCTCTCCCCTCTGGGCCCTGACAGCCTGTTCCATATTTGAGTGTCATTGGTTGTATTTTGCTTGCTTGTTTGGTTTGTTTAGATTCCTGTTAATGGTGAGATCATATGATATTTGTCTTTCACCGCCTGGCTTATTTCGCTCAGCATAAAGAAAGGAAACTAGTCTTATCTGAATGCCTGTTTTATATTTTCTAAGGCTCTGATTTGGAGGAACCTGGGCTAAAGTTTATAAGTAGGTAATGAGAAAGTGAAAAGCCACCTGCTAATGGCTAGAACATAATGTTGCTAAGTGAATATAAGCAATGCTTGCAGAATACAAATAATGTCCAGACAAGTACTCTGTGGCCACATTTGGAATGTGACAGGGACAAGGCCACTATATAATGCATTTACACACAAACACACATGGGCACACACCAAGACAACACCCCTTTTCTGATAACATGAATGAATGGTGCGTTTTGTTGATGACAACTCTAGCCCCACTTTAATTCTTCTAACTCTATATAAAAATTATGAAAAGTAACCAACAACTGAATTACCCATAGTTCCTGATGACATCCAAATCAGAAATGGTCCCCACTTTGTTAAATCCTCTTTAGGATCATCCAGCACAACTCCACATCCAATAAGAACTCCCTCCTTGGTCTCTCTTACTAAGGTGTTCTTAGAGTGTTTTCTCCCTTGTCTCAGCAAACTAAACAAACCCATTCCTTAAAATTATTATTGCAGGTTTATTCTGAGTGGTATTTGGTCATGGGTTTAAAAGCAGTTTATTTGTAAATACTATCAAGGAGTAGGAGTGAAGGAACAGAGGTAGAGTGATAGGAGGGAAATTCAGTATAAGGATATGTATCAAGTTGGCCACTACTACTGATGACTCAGTAGTGACTCAATGGGTGACTGATGACTGATCTTCAGGATCTTCTGAGGAACCTCACAAAATGTGCCTAAAAATTATGTCTAGGGAAGAAAAGAGGGAAGCATTTGTCCATTAGTTCTCCTTTCAACAAAGGATATCCTACAATGATGTCTCTTGTTTACAAGGGGCTGCTATTAAGCCCCTTGTAAAATATTAATCAAAGCCAGAAAAGCCTCAGAGCAGAAAGCAAGGACTCAGTGTGGGCTCAGAGCCAGGGGCTGTGTGGTGACCCTTGGGCAAAGTGACCAAAGCCTGGTCAGGACGGGCCATCATGACATTGCTGGAATAAGAAGTATAGCCAAGAACATTTACTGTGATGCCCAAGAGTTATCTTTTATGGCAAATTTTAGTTTTACTGCAAGAAGTAGTATTACCAATTTGTCAAATATACAGCTGAAGGGTAGCACAATATGCCACCTCAAAATACACCTCTTTGGCATAAGGATCAGACAGCAGATGCAAGAGAAACTCTGAAAATAGAGAATTTACTCTTCCTTAAGGTATATTTACATTTGTAAAGGAAATCACCATTTGTAAGGATGTCTCCCTCATTGTACCAGGAAGAGAAGGATGGCTCTAAATCGCAATAGAATCTTATCAATGGAGAAGGCATGGATTTAAATCTGCACAAGGAACTTACCCATGTTTACTATGCTTTTCCTGGTCATATCCCCAGAACTTGCCTCTCCTCCACACCTTTCTTGCTTTTTGTCTTTAGTGAAAGATGGTATTGAAAACTATATTCCAAGCCACCTCAAGGAATTATTCATTTTTTTCTGGGTATCTCCCATTTATACATGAGGTGTATATGTCAATAAACTTCTGTTTCTTTTTTCTTGTTAACTCGTCTTTTATTACAGAGGTCTCAGCCAGGAACTCAAAAGGGTAGAGGGAACATTGCTCTTCTGCCCTTACACAGCAGAACAAAGTTTCTAAAGGAACCCCAGTCACTACTGGAAATCATCAAAGATGATTATAAGCTGAGCACTCAGGTCCAGTGAAAGAATAGAAATGAAGACTTGGGGTCTTTTGGGAGTTAGAGGGGAACACAGTTACTGAAAACTACACAAACACATGCAGCATTAGCAAACAAGTGTTTTCATTCTTGAATGCTGTAAAGTTTATAGAAAGTTTGCAAAAAGGCAGAGTGAAAGAAATTTAGGTTATTTTTTTTCAGAAACTGATTTTGAAAGGAGGATTTTTTTAAGGCTTGCTACTAGAAGATACAGCTAACCTCAGAAATAAACAAATGAGTCTACCACAAGGAGACAGTTTTATAATGGATTTCCCCTTGTTAACTCAAGTTTATTCTTATCCCTAAGCACAAAGTGCCTAGGGATTTGGACATGGGTTGTTTGCAGAATTACATATGTAGAGATCCAGAGTAGCAAAATAGTAGAGAATACAAAATCTGGAACCAGTCCGCTTGTGTTGAAAGACATGGCTGTGACATCTAACTTGCTGTGTACTAGCAAGCAACAACTCCTCACACAACTGTGGTAAGAATTACGTGGCAACCTGTGATGAGTTCTCAGCATACTTTCTGGTACATAATCACTCAAAAGATGTTTGCTTGTAATAGCTTATCATCAAGTTTTAAGATTGGCACAGTAGAAAACAAATCTAATATTTACTTAGATATTTAGACTCAGCTTAAGTTGCTTCAGAATTTTGTTCTAAAGATGATAGGATTTGCTTAAGTGTATTTGATTTTTACAAGTTGTTTACACAAATGTCCAAAAACCCATAGTTGTATTGTGATCAAACCCACCATCTTAAATCTTATATAAAATAAGTTCCAGCCAAAGCAGGTGTTTAAGACTGTGGTACAGCGCTGGCATCTGGTGGCAGCAAGCCATGAAACACAGAATCATAGTGCTCTTCTTTAATGCTGCCAAAGTGAATAGGTCAACACCCACAACAAGTTTTCAGAGGTCAGCTATGTTTTAGAACCCTTTGATCTTCTAAAATATAAACCAGTTGTAGGATTTTTTATAGAAAAGATACCCCAAATGATCAGTAAACATAGGAAAAATGTTTATCTTCCCTGGAAATCATAGAAATGAAAACAATGAGATAATATTTAATACCCAACAGGTTGTCAAATATTAAAAAGTCTGACACCAATTGGGTCAAGAGTGTGGAAAATGGGAACTCTCAAACACTCTTTAAATCTGAAGTGATATTTTGCTATACCAATAGCAATTTAGCAATATCTAGTAAATGTGATGATTAAAGGTTCATGGTCTGCAGCTCAGTGTAGGGACAATGGAGTCAGTCAGACTTCTTCACCTGGTGATCTGGGCAACTATGACTCAGCAGTGTTCATATAACCTTGAGCAAGGGCCCACATGTGCAGAATTAAGCTCTGTCATATAACCAGAATGTCATATATTGGCACCCTGCCTGGTTTGTGTTCACTTAGTATATAAGGGAGTTGGGACTTTCCACTAGTACATGCAGATCACCCCACCCCAGAATAAAGGCATGTCAGATGTCCCCACAGCTCAACATATTTTATTCTGGCTGCCTGAATCCCAGGTTAACCTGCCTGGCCTCCAACACTTGCAGGACACTCAGCAGTTTTAATCCAGGGTGTACATACTAGACATAAAGAAATGTCTACGTTCAAGAAAACATGTTCCAAGAATGCTCATGGCAGCATTATTTGTAACAGCAACAAAAAAGTGCAAACATCTTAAATATTCAGCAATAAAAGGATAGTTAGTTTTTCATATGTATATGCCTAAATAGCATAAAGCAGTAAAACTAGATGAATAAGGGCTATATGCACTAACATGGAGGAATCTTGAAAACAATGGGGTGAGAGAAGCAAACTTCAGAATGACACATACAGTATACTATTTATCTGAACATAAAAGCACAATACTATATTATGTTTCTGGAAAATTAAGTATGTAATAAAATATTAAAATATACAAGGTCTGTCTGGAAAATAAAACAACCATTGTTACTATAATGAGAATGGTTTGTGTGACATAGATGTAACCTGGCAGCCAAGGAGAGTGGACTGGAATGTGCACGTGTGAACAATGATGACTTCACTGTTTTAAGTCAGTGGGAGTGGTAGATGCTCTTGAGTAAGTATGTGTACTGTGTGACCTTCACATTCAAAATGAATGAGTGAGTAGAGCAATGAATCTGCATCAAATTTTGCTTGAAGCTTGAACATTCCTCTGTGGAAACTATTCAAATAATTCAGAAGGCCTCAGCTATGGGCAACTGGTGACTGGTAGCTTCATCATGACAGTGCACCTGGTCATGCATCACATCTTGTGCAGAGTTTCTTGGTGAAACATCAAATCACCCAGGTGACTCAGCCCCCCTACAGCTCAGATGTGGCACCTTGTGGCTTTTCCCAAAACTGAAATCACCTTTGAAAGAGAAGAGGTTTCAGACCATCAATAAAATTCAGGAAATGAATGGAGCAGCTGATGGCAACTGGAAGAACTGTGTGAGGTCCCAAGGTGCCTTCTTTGAAGGGGACTGAGGCATCATTGTTATTGGTACAATCTTGTACCTTCTTCAATAATTGTCACTATTTTCCATACTACACAACTGGATACTTTCTGGACATACTTTCTACAATGGAAGAAAACCCACCAAATTGAGCACAGTGGTTGTCTTTGGGAAAGAAGAAAAGAGAGTGAGATTGGGAAGAGAAATAAAGGGAATTTAATTATATCTGTAGTGTTTCACTTTCTGCTATTGATAATTTCCTTGACATTTTTATATAAATAAGAATAATTTATTATGTTCTCCATTTTCTTAACATTTATAGGCATACAATGGAATATTATCTGGCCACTAGAAGGAATAAGATTCTGACACATGCTACCACATATATGAACCTTGAGAGGTCAGAGGTAAGGGAAGGCTGCCCCAATATGCTCGTACTCTTTTCTGTCCCCCTAAGAGCAGAAGGTATTTCTCCATACTAGGTGCCCTCCCTGCTCCTGAAAGACAGACAACCTTATCACAAGAGTTATAAAATCCAGATCCAAACTATATATAAACAAACCTCATAATACTTCTACAAATTTATAAACCAAGCCCACATTTTGTTTAGATACTTTAGTAACAAATACCCAAAACATTTAATTTCTTTCTAATAAGCACTAACTTTTTTGTCCTGTCAATTTCTCACAAACTTGTTTAATGGTTTAAAAGGATTAAAAGACGTCTAGTTCCATCACTTCGTAGAGTCTCTTTTATGATCTGAGCATCATACTGTGATTCTTTGGTGCACATATGTTAAATTAGTTTCTTTCCTATAAAAAATTTTGTATCAATTTTTAAGTAGTCCAGTCATAAGAACTAAAGGAGGATAGAGTGGAAAATTCTTCCCTGCTCCCCAACAAGGACATTATACTAAGTGAAATAAGGAAGACACAAAAGGACAAATATTATATGATTCGACTTATGTGAGGTCTCTACAGTGGTCAGACTCATAGAGACAAAAGGTAGAATGGTGAGTGCCAGGGGTTGGGGGGAGGAAGGAATGAGCAATTGGTGTTTAATGGGTCCAAAATTTCTATTTGGGAAGATAAAAAGGTTCTGTAGATGGAGTGATAGTTGCACAACCATGTTAATGTACTTAATACCACTGAATTATACACTTAAAAAGGTTAAGAAGGTATATTTTGTTGTGAATATTTTGCTACAATAAAAAAAATAAAGAAACCAGTAAGCTATTCTTGCCCTTTGGGCAACCACTCAAGCATGGCAGAGAAGTACGGTATATCTGCACTTGCAATCACAGAACAGTAAGGTGAAGAAATGGCCGTAGCTAGCAGTTTAGTGTTTTATTAAAGCAGTAGTAGCAGGGACACCTCCCCACTCTAGCCCCATCCAGCAGTGGCCAGTCCAACTACATTCAATTTCTTGATGACTCTTGCTTGTGGTGAAAGGATACCAGAAGATGGCAGCAAAAGACCATCTAGTCCTTCTGCCAGATGTCCATAAAGTCAGCATAAAGTAGCTTGTTTAAATTTGTATAAAAGAAACATTTATTTAGTGTTTTTTCTCTATGCCTATTAAAGCCTTAGATAGATCAAGGGCTTCTTCTGAACATGACTTCACCTTTCACATTGTTTATTTCCCCTAAGAAGAATAGCTAGCATTTTTTAAAGTATTCTGTGCACTAAGGACCATGTTCTGTGCTTAGCATTATTTTTTCAAATATTACAGTGATGTATAATTGACATATATATATAATATTAATCTCAGGTGTATAACATAATGATTCAATATTTGTATACAATGCAAAATGATTGCCAGACTAACTCTAGTTACTGTCACTATACAAAATTACAGATTTTGTTCTTACAATGAGAACTTTTAAGATTTACTCTCTTAGTAACATTTAAATATGCAATACAATATTATTGACTATAGTCACCATGCTGTGCATTACATTCCCATCAGGCATAAGTTAGCTTTGATTGCTAGGCCCTCACGTCAATTCAGGACTGAGCTTAGTGTTCTGTCACTGTACAGTAGCACCATGACTGCGGCCAAGGGAGAGACACCAGGCAGAATGTCCTCAAGATTCAATCATTCAAAAAAGGGCACTTCCAAAGCGAAGGGATGAATAAGAAAAAATAAAAGTAAACCTGGTCAGTTAAATTCATGGAAAACTTCTAGTTTCTAGGCTTCGTGCATCCAAAGCTGGGTAAAACAATCCATTCCTTTGAAACATTCAGTCTAGTAAAAGATATAAACCAGACATGCACGTATACATGAGGAAAAACAAAAGGCAGACCAATGCTCTGGATTTTTGGAATGATACCTGTGCATATCCATTTTTAATCTCTTTCTTTACTGCTCTCTGACCTAAGATTGTGATCTGTATAGATTGGGATCCAGAGAACACAGGAACCAGTAAATGCAGTGGAAAGATTAGAAGGAAAAAGGTGAGCGCTACCAAGTTTTTATTCCCGTGACCCTCTTGCCTTGGGCTTGCCATGTTGTAGGAGTCTTAAGGTGTCTTCTACAAGACTCTCTCTCATTCTATTTTCCAGTTATAACTCCTTTCCTTCATCTTTTCTGATTCAGGGGTGGTAACAATCGCTTCTAGTCCTGGGTTTCTATGCTATCTCAAGTCCTCTTTAGTCTGCCTGTATTTTTAATTAAATTATTTGTAAAGACACTCTCCTTAAATTATCCTAATTTATGTGCTGTTTCCTGTTGGGGCCCTGCCTGATTCAACACCTGACTAAATCATATTCCTCCTCTAAGACTGAACTCAGGTAAAAAAGAAGAAGATAGAGTAGCAGAAGTGGTTTATATGAAGGCTGATCACAAATTTTCGTGGAGGACCAGGAGAAATTCAGTACCACCAGAAAATAAGTTGTGAGGGAAGTTCAGTTAAAGTTGAAGGGTAGTTAATATCACAGATGAGGCTCTCTTGACCTAGCATTCAGTGTCTTCACACTGGCACCTAGTATCAGAGAGAGTGTCTGAGAGAGAAAGGCAATGCTTAAAGGATGTTGATTAAGGGTTTTAGAATTTTGAATATAGTTGCCACCTAACAAAGGAAGTGGGGAGATTGGTTGGGCAGAAATTGGGTAATATGGAAACCAGTCAGGGAGACTTCACCACAATCCAGGCAAGAGATGACCATTTAAGCCAGGTTAACGATATTTAGGATGTGTTTGATAACTATTTAGTAGGTAAAAAATCAATAAAAGTAGAAAATCAAATATTAGGAATGTTAAAGAATTAAATAAAAAACACCAAAGGTTAAAAAACTACAAAGTTGAGGACCTTTTAACCTTTCAGCCAAAGAAACACATACCAGTGGACAAGAAATACACTGACTGGTTCACTGAAGAAAAAAATATATAGGGATTTTTAGGTGCCAGAAGGGGGTTATATTAACTGAGGATTAAAAACTAACACTCTGGTTAAAACAAAATAAATTCATATGTCTGACAAAGTTGGTTTACTCAAGTCTTATTATTCACTGGCCAGCATCATTAATTGGTTCTAGCTAGTGCTTGGCTTATCGGAGTCACTCAAAAAGCATGACCCTTTGACAATACATTTTAGTTTTGATATCGCGCCTATGCAAGTGCTGCTATAAGTGGGACATGGGAGTTGGTGAACAGTTGAAGATCCTCTCAGGTTACTAGCTTGCAAGATTAGTTGGATAGGGGTACAATTAACTATGATCCTGCATACAAGAAAAGGTTGGGAGTGGAGGGCAGACAAGGGGTAATATAGTTGGATCTGGGTCATAGCAAATTTGAAGTACCAGTGGGAGGGACAGGTCTGCAATAGAGAGCTCTGGGGCAATACACACAAGATAGTTCTGGGAGTCAACTGGAAGTACTTTGGAAGAATCATAACTCAAGAAGATCATGAAGAATAATGGGCAAAGAGACACTGTGATAGTCAATTTTATTCATCAACTTGTCAGGGCCACACAACCCAGTTATTATTCTGGATATTTTGGATGAGATTAAAATTTAAATTGATGGACTTGAGTTAAGCAGGCTGATTTTCATAATATAGGTAGGCCTCATCCAGTCAGTTGAAGAGCTGAATATATATATATATATATATATATATATATATATATATATATATATATTCTCCTATCTATATATCCATATATTTTATGTGTAGAATATATTTATATATTCTATTCTATATAGAGAATTTATAAATATAGAAATATATAAATATTCTATATGTAGAATATAGAAATATATATTTACATTCTATCTCTCTCCCTCCCTTCCTCTCTCTCTCTCTCTCTCTCTCTCTATATATATATATATATGTGTGTGTGTATGTATGTGTGTATATATATATATATACATATATATATATATATATATATATTTGACAGCCCTAACACAGACATCAATTCCATCAATTCCTTAGGCTTTTTACTATTTACACTGAGGTGGGAAGTTATGCTCATCTTTATACAAGGTAGAAAAAACATCTTTCTTGAAAAAGAATAAAAATCTTCTTCACAGGAGGAAATAGATATAAGTCAAGCCTAAGCACCCCACCCCTATCATATCATCCTGCCCTCCATTCAGGAAATGGAAAGCCAGTTTTCTGTGACTAACAATTCCACAAAACAATGACTTTGGTAGTAGGACTGATGATTAATTAAGGTTCCTCCTGACTTTCCTCATCAGTCCTGGTAGCCAGAGAAAAGACTATCACTCTATTGCATTGAATCTGTAAATTGCTTTGGGTAGTATTGACAACCACTATGGAAAGCAGTATGAAATTCTCTCAGAATACTAAAAATAGATCTGTCTTTTGACCCAGCAATTCCACTGCTAGGATTATAACACCAATCCCAAAGAACCTATGCACCCCAATGTTTATAGCAACACAATTTACAATAGCCAAGAGTTGGAAGCAACCTAGGCACCCATCAGTAAATGAATGGATCCAAAAACTATGGTACATTTACACAATGGAATTCTATGCAGCAGAAAGAAAGAAGGAGCTACTACCCTTTGCAACAGCATGGATGGAACGGGAAAGCATTATGCTGAGTGAAATAAGCCAGGCAGTGAAAGACAAATACCATATGATCTCATCTTTAACAGGAAGCTAAACAACAAAACAAACAAGCAAGCAAAATATGACCAAAGACACTGAAATACAGAACATGCTGACAGGGACCAGAGGGGAGAGGGGAGAGAATCACAGGGGAAAAGGGGAAGGATTCACAGGAACAAGTATAAAAGACATATGGACAAAAACTAGCAGGGTTGGGAAAGGGAGGGAGGTGTGGAGCACTGGGGGGGGTGGGCTGGGATGGGAGTAAAAGACAGGAAACTGTACTTGAACAAAAATTAAATTTAAAAAAGACTATCACTCTAAAAGAACTGACAGAAGAAAACAGGGCCAGCTTCTTCATATCTGTTGCTTGAAAAGGTTGGGCATAGTTGAAGAAAGGTTTTACCATCTCTGGACTCCATCTCATAAGGCTGAAGTTAACAAGGAACCCTGAAAAGCTTTCTAGCTGGATACCTCTGGTTTAGAACACCTTTTCCTAAACCTTTACATGCATATGAATCATCTAGGGACCTTGTTAGAAAACAGATTCCGACTTTGTAGGCCCAAGGTGGGGCCAGAAAATATACATCTCTAGCAACTTCTCAGGTAATACAGATGCTGTTTGTCAATGGGTCTCACTTGAATAGCAAGATCCTAAAAGGAAAAAAGTTACTAATGCCTAATCAAGTTGTATATGAAAAATCAGTGCAGCTTTCTGGAGTTAGCCACTGAATTTTTGTGCTCCGATGAAAGACTCTGGCCAATAATTGTTTTGTTTTGTTCTGTTTTGTTGGAGCTTTCTTCTGTGTACACCTTTACCTAGGGTGTTCTTGGAAGTAAGAGTAGTTGGTTAAGGGCTCTGGTTGATCAGGATGGAGAAGGTGAAATGATAAGGTTACGAGAGGGGACACAAAGAAAAAAACAGAATTATCTTCTGAAAGTGTGACCCCTTGTAGCACAGACTTTCCCCATTAATTGAGTGTTCTAGGAACCCATCTGTATCACTGTACCAGCTGGTGTTGTTGTAAGAGGCTGTGTTCAGCTTCAGTAAATTCTTTTGGAAGTTCTTTTAATGTGTTTGCCCATGTCATGATGGGTGATTTACAAGAGCACCTGTCCACACTGTGCTGAGTGTTCAGCAGTTTTTGACCAAAAAAATGCATCATCCCCTGTACCCCACCCTCCCTATTCACCTGTTCTCACCCGTAATGACTTTTTTGTTTGTTTCTTTCCCCAATGAAAAAGTCTTAAAAGGGAAGTATTTTGCCAATGTGGAAGAAGTGAAACAAAAAGCAGCAGAAGCACTAAAAGGCATCAAAATTGATCAGTTCAAAAACTGTTTGGAGCAGTGGGAAAGTGTCTCAGTAAGTATATTGCTTCAAATGGAGAGTTCTTTGAAGGTAACTGAAGTTTAAACATGTAGGAATAAATACACATTTTTTATAAATAAATTCTGAAAAAACAACTCCCTATGTTGTGGGGGGACTCCACCCAAAGCCCCCCCCCACCCGCCCCCGGCCACCATGGATGAGAATAAACCTACCAAGACATGATCTGCTTGGGAAGAAAAAGTGGCCAATCTCTCAAAGGAGGACCAAGAAGCTTTTCCTCAATAGGCTTTTATTGGGTTCATTTTGCACAGGAATACAGGTAAAACTCATTAATCATTATCAGGCAGTAAGGATCAAACAATAGATAACATACAAAGAACTTTGAGGGCTTATTCTGAGTCAGGGTCTGTTAGCTAAAGGGCTTTAAAACTTTGGAAAACAAACTAATTTTCTGCTCAGACCCTTATCTTTTAATTAAAAACATTCTTAGTAAAGCAGGCTTCACAGGATTTTATGTATTCTTTCTTAGGCCTGATAACCCAGGGAACCTGCCCTTTCCAACACAGTGCTGTACCACCCTCTGTCATTGTTTCAGGCTTAAGTCAGGCAGGGGAAGCAATGCAGCCAAGAGATTGGGAGACTTTTCACAGACAGAATGAGAACTCAGACTATGTCAAAGCCAAGGGGTGACGGTCCATCACCCCCTTCCTCCATAGCCCCTCAAGTCCTTCCCTGCGGCCCTCATGTTATCATGCTTGTCTTAGGTCATCCCCCCCTTAGGGAATCTTACCTGTCATTGGCTAACTGATCAAACATTGGAGGCCAGTTATGGATGAAGTAAAAGGAGCAGAAGTGGTGCTTTTGTCAGGGAGATAATCTTTGTCTTCTTAGTGGCTTATGGTCCAAAGTTCTCTCATCCAGCCTTAGTCATGGGTGAGGGGGTTACAGCTTCTGAAACCAGGCAGGGTGGTTCCCAACACTATGTGTCTTGTCTTTATAAAGTAATTTTTATAGCTTTAAACATATATACACAGGAGCTTAACCATTATGTGCTTGACTTCAACCACTTTTTACACTAGAGGATTCCTCTCAATCAAGGAGGCTATAGGTCTGAAGCAAACTTATTGTGGAAATTTGCAGGTAATGGGTTCCGTTTGTGGGTCAATATTTAAATATGAGGATACCTGTATAATTATCCATCAATAGTATGGATGCAAGTTATAGAAGTATCCCCACACCCATTATCTAATTACATTTGTTTTCTTGCTGATCAGTTTGGCAGTAGCAGCAATGCATCTGCCTAGGCCTCAACCTGTACTCCTAATCCCATGAATACCAGACATACAGCTTCTACTATGCGTCAAGATGCTCTTCCTAGTTATAGCACTGCCTGCTGCCTTTGGGATGATGAAAGCATGTGAGACTGAATGTGTTAAACTCAGGTCCAGAGAAATGTTCTTTCTGGCTGGAGATGATTGGGTACATCATGGAATGTGCCCCAGGAAAGGGACCCTTTCCTTGACATTCCACATTTAAAAAAATATGTTTTATTTAAATTATTTTATTGTTGTTCAATTACAGTTGTCTGTATTTTCTCTGCAGCAGACATTCTACAGTTTTATAAGGAAGTTGGGAAGAGATAGGGCATGCCCAATTGGTCTTATAAATGGCAACTGAAAGTTCTTGAGCTCACTAGAGAAATACCTTTCTGGCAAGAAGAGCAGTCCACACTCAAACATGAAGCATACAGGGGAGTTTACATACCTGTGCTGGAATCAGCTTGGGATTTTGCAGCATTTTTTGCTGAGCCAGTGTGGGGGTGACTTTCCTTGAAAGTACACAAGTGATGAGAGTAAGCATGACTAAGACATGATGTGATCTGCTTGGGGAGGAGAGGTGGCCAGTTTCCCAGAGGAAAAAGGCCATGAGCAGTGGCCAGTTTCTTAGGGGAAAAAGGTGTTGAGCCTCTTCCTTCAAGGGCTTTTGTTGAGTTGTAATACACAGGAATACAGGGCAGCAAGGATCAAACAGTAAATAAAATTTCAAAGAAATCTCAGGGCTTAGTCTGAGTCAGAGTCTATCAGGAACAGAGTTTTAGGGTTTCCTACACAAACAAACCCTTAACATATGAATGAAAGCACTCTTAGCAGAGCAGATTTCACAGGTTTATCAGGAAGTCTTGGTGATGCCAGATTTTTCCCCAGGACATGCTCTAGCAAGGCAAGGAGCTGCACCTCTACCCATCAGGTATTCAGGCTTAAGGAGATTAGAGACAGGAAGCACCTCTCCCAGAGAACATGGGGACTTGGGCTATCTCAAAGCAGGGGGCGAGAGTCCATTGCTCTTTGTTGCAGCCCCCACCAAGTCCTTCCATGATGGCCTCCTAAGTGATCCTGTCTGGCTTAGGTTGCCCTCCGCTGTGAGGGGTCTTACCTGTCATTGATTTCTGACCAAGCTTTGGGGGCAGGGAGAGGAAACTGAGGCAGCGTTTGCTACCAGAGACAAGCTTTGTCTTCTGTGGTTCACATTCCAGAGGTCACTGACTCATCCTTAGCCACAGCAGGTAGAGAGTTACAATTTCTGAAACCAGGCAGAGTGGTCAACAACAAGCCAGCTCATTGTTAGTGCACCTAAGGTAGGGAGCTACTGGGGCTGTCCAGTAGACAAATGGGCTTATATGTTCTCTGAAAATGATTTTAAGAGGTCTAGAGTTTAGGCCCAACTTCTGTGGAATTGTATAATTAATGTATAAATAGTTTAAAAAACATGCACCTAGGAAAGTAGAATCTTCTTGGACCAAAACATAAAAAAATATATAATGAAAAAAAAGAGAATTAAAGAAAAAAGGAAAAAAACAGCAAGAAAAATCAATACCTGTCACATCCTGGCTTTAGGAATCAATCACACATGTGCAAAAGAAGAATCTCAGTTCTGTCCATTCAAAACCTATTCAGTAGCCATGTAAGGCTTTAGAGGTAGCACAAAGACATCTAGGAAGAATCAGAATCTGACAGAACACAGACCAAATTCAGGAAAACAGGGAAACTATTATTGTTGTTCAATTACAGTTGTCTGTATTTTCTCTGCAGCAGACAATCTTCAGTTTTATAAGGAAGTTGCGAAGAGATAGGGCATGCCCATTGGTCTTATAAATGGCAACTAAAAGTTGCCACTTTTGGGGGGGCTCAGTTTTCTTTTTTTTCTTTTTTAAAAATATATTTTATTGATTATACATTACAGTTGTCCCATTCCCCCCTTCACTCCCCTCCACCCTGCACACCCCTACCCACCATTCCCCGCTTTCATTTATGTCCATGTGTCACAAGTTCTTTAGATTCTGTATTTCCCATGGTATTCCTGCCCTCCCCCCTATTTTCTACCTACCGTCTATGCTACTTATTCTCTGTACCTTCTCCCCCCTTCTCCTCCTCCCACTCCCCTGTTGCTAACCCTCCATGTGATCTCCATTTCTATGGTTCTAGCTGTTCTCTTAGTTTGCTTTTGTTTTAGGTGTGGTTGTTAATAACTGTGAGTTTGCTGTCCTTTCACTGTTCATATTTTTATCTTCTTTTTTTTAGATAAGTCCCTCTAATATTTCATACAATAAGGGCTTGGTGATGATAAACTCCTTGAATTTAATCTTATCTGAGAAGTACTTTATCTGTCCTTCCATTCTAAATGAGAGCTTTGCTGGATAGAGCAATCTTGGCTGTAGGTCTTTGGATTTCAGGACTTGGAATATTTCTTTCCAGCCCCTTCTTGCCTTCAAGGTCTCTTTTGAGAAATCAGCTGACAGTCTGATGGGCACTCCTTTGTAGGTGACTGCCCCCTTATTTCTTGCTGCTTCTAGAATTCTCTCCTTCATTTTAATCTTGGCTAATGTAATTATGATGCGCCTTGGTGTGTTCCTTCTTGGGTCCAACTTATTTGGGACTCTCTGAGCTGCCTGGATTTCTCTTATCTGAAAAAGAATAAACAGACTCTAGACTGGAAAGAATGATGCACCTAGCCTTTACCTACCCTGGGAGATGATAAGCTAATTGACTTTGCTTGAAACAATAAGAGTAAATATTTGATAAATTTAGAGAAAAACAAAAATAAGCACTAAAAGAAAATTAAAATAACCCACAACCCCTCAACTCAAAGATATTTGTATTACATCCACTCTAGTATTTTCTTAGGTACATTATTTTTTTAATTGGGATGATATACAACTATTGTAGTACTATTTGAATTCTAAAGTTCCATTTTATGTAAATATTACATGATTAAAACAACACAGGATTCAAGACTTATGAAAATAAATAGGTTTCCATATTCCCAAATTTTAATATTTCATAAATTGAGTTATCATGAAAGATGAGGATTTAGCACTATTACATAATGCCATCCTTCATCCCCCCTAATATTACACCAAATTCTGATTAAACCAGTATTTAATATTTACTTTATTTTTATTCACTGCTAAGCTAAGTGGTAAATATGATTATGATTCTTTTTTGGTACTCTTCTCCTCAATTTCTGGAATGCAGTTGCCTTGTTTATCATTTTTGTCAGTTAAATATTTATTGCAAAAATTCAAAGGAAGTAATTTGGAAATTCAGCATATCATATAAGACTTATCATTTAGTTATCAGTCATTAGTGAAAGAAACACTTTTCAGACTAAAAGATACTACCATTATGTTTTAGCTTTGTGTGTTGAAACAGACTGTTATACATTCTTGATTTTTCACATAATTGTTCAGTTCTTAAAAGGATTCTTTGATGATTTATCACAGACTACAAAGTATAATATTTTTCCTTATGCTGAATACTCAAAATCATACACATTTTTGGGGGATATTGATGGTGTGCTCTTTGTCAGTAAGAAAAAAGAGCAGGAAGTACGGCAGGAGAGCACAGCAAGGCATTTTTATTGTTGCTTGGCATTTATTATTTTCAACATCTCTTCTTTGCCTCCTGAGATATTTATTATATTCACTTTCCCATAAGACTTTCATGGATGCTCTTAGCAATAATCCTATCACCTAAGTGGAAATGTCAGTTTGTCTGGCTCTCCAAATCTGAAAGTCTTCTATTACTCCTCATTACTGAGCATAGGGTCAGTGTCACTTTATTGGATGTGTCAGTGTTTCCTGGATTTTCATTGTTAACAAACTCAGAATTCAAATACCAAAATGCTAAGGGAATCTGAAGTCATTTGAAATATCCTTTTGAGCATTTACCTAAAGCAGACATTCAACTTCTGAACCACACTAGCAATTGCCTGGCCCACTCTTTGCTCTACTTCTAGCACAATCATTTCTCATGCGTGATCTTTTTTCCACTTTTCATCTTTGCCATTTGAAAATTCATGAATGCCCCCTTCTTCAAACCATGCTTTGGCACCAATACTGCTCCCTTCTTCCTGTTCTGCCTTTTAAGATTGGCTTGAGTTGCCTATGATTTTCCTCCTTTCCTCCATTTTTAACTCTTCTAACTTGATCTTCATCTAGCAGAATCATGAATAATTTTACCTTTTCACACATCCTAAAGGGATAATCAAGTCCAGGATATTTTGCATATTCATATATATATATATATATATATATATATATATATATCATACTTGTGTTGGCTTTTGCAGCCATGATCACAAGTATCACAAAACAGTAAAATACTCATCTATTTTTATCTGTTTTATAGGGAAAGTGATTAAAATCATTAAAATTTTATCACATTTTAATTAAAATATGAGTTTCCAATATTATAGCATTGTGAACAGTTTCTTGAAATTTTTTTCTCAGTGGTAGAATGTGCTGCAAGCCTCCAGATAAAAATGAAAATCCTAGGAAGGTTGTGAAAGAAGGACAGTACTAGATGTTGAAAGAGATGCCTCAGGAAGAGAGTGGGCATCAAAAGGCACTGAATCTCTGAGAAATTGGATAGAAGTGGTAAGGATGGAGTCAGCAGAAACATTGCTCAGGGCATCTAGTTGTCCAACAGGGACGTGTTGTGCAGAGGCTCCAACATGGGAGTCAAATACAGTGTTGAGGGAAAAATACCTCATAGAAGCCTTGCAACCTCTAGCTGCTTCAGCCATGGGGCTTACCAACTTGAGAAACTCACCCACAAATGTCTTTCTGCCTTGCTTTTCATTTTCTCAGTTTCCCAATTCCCTATCACTGGTTCTTTAGGTTCTACAATTGAACTGTAAAACGCCTATTAATACCATCATCCCCTTTTTCCACAAGGGATACCTTTCAACACCCCCAGTAGATGCCTGAAACCGCAGATAGCACTGAACCCTATACATACTACACTATATTTTTCCTATACATACATACATTTTACAGGTTATTTTTGACATATCCACATTGCCAGTATCACTACTCTTGCACTTTGAGGCCATTATTAACTAAAATAAGGGTTATATGAATGCAATAACTACAATACTGCTAAACAAGAAGGTTGCTAAGTGACTATGACCATGTAGCACATACAGTGTGAATACCCTGGACAAAGGGATGATTCACAACCCAGGCAGAATGGAGAGAGATGACATGAGATTTTATCACGCTACTCAGCATGGTGCATGATTTGAAACTTATGAATTATTTATTTCTGGAATTTTGCACTTAACATTCTCAGACCACAGTTGATTGTGGATAATTGAAAGGTGAAACTGAAAGGTGAAACTACAAATAAGGGAAACCAGTGTACAGATTTTTGTATGGATGTATATTTTAAAGTGTATCAGATATCTACCTGGGAGTGGAATTGCTAGGTCATGTGGTAATTTTATATTTAACGTTTTAAGAAACTAACAATTTTTTTTCCACAGCAGTGATACCATTTTACATTCCCAGCAGTAATGTATGAGGGTCCAATTTTCTATGTCCATTCAATACTTGTTATTGTCTATTTTTATTTTAGCCATCCTAATAGGTGTAAAGTGGTGTTGTATTGTGGTTTTGATTTGTATGTATCTAATGACTAATATGCTTATTTTTGTATCTTCTTACAAGAACTCTCTATTCAAATAATTTTCCCATTTTTTAAATTGGGCTATTTCTCTATTGCTGAGTTATAAAATAGACTATTTTATAACTACTCCAAATATGTTAATACATACAGAATTAAAAAAAACTTGGAGAATAAATGTTTTTGCCTTCAAATATGAATTAGGAAAATTTTAATTCCTTTTTGAAATGATATATTTGTGATTTTTCAACTCTTGTATCCATTAAGCAAAAAAATTAGAACTGATTGCATGTCTGACATGGCATATATATTGTCTTCCCCAAAGATAACCTCAATTTAATATTCTTTTCTTCTTTTTAAAAATTTTTAAAATATATTTTATTGATTATACCATTACAGTTGTTCTATTCCCCTCCTTCATTCCCCTCCACCCTGCACAACCCCTCCCGCACCATTCTCCCCTTTAGTTTATGACCACGTGTCTCTAATTCTTTAGATTCTATATTTCCCCTATTATTCTTGCCCTCCCTCCTATCTATTTTCTACCTACCGTCTATGCTACTTATTCTCTGTACCTTCTCTCCCCTTCTCCTCCTCCCACTCCCCTGTTGCTAACCCTCCATGTGTTCTTCATTTCTATGGTGCCACTCCCGATATAGCTGTCCTCTTGGTTTGCTTTTGTTTTAGGTGTGGTTGTTAATAACTGTGAGTTTGCTGTCCTTTCACTGTTCATATGTTTTATCTTCTTTTTCTTAGATAAGTCCCTCTAACATTTCACACAATAAGGGCTTGGTGATGATGAACTCCTTAAATTTGATCTTATCTGAGAAGCACTTTATCTGTCCTTCCATTCTAAATGAAAGCTTTGCTGGATAGAGCAATCTTGGACATAGGTCCTTGCCTTTCATGACTTGGAATACTGCTTTCCAGCTCCTTCTTGCCTATAAGGTCTCTTCTGAGAAATCCGCTGGAAGTCTGATAGGAACTCCTTTGTAGCTGACTGTCCCCTTATCTCTTGCTGCTTCTAGGATTCTCTCCTTCATTTTAATCTTGGCTAATGTAATTACGATGTGCCTTGGTGTGTTCTTTCTTGGGTCCAACTTCTTTGGGACTCTCTGAGCTTCCTGGATTTCCTGGAAGTCTATTTCCTTTGCCAGACTGGGGAAGTTCTCCTTTATTATTTGTTAAAATAAGTTTTCCACTCATGGCTATTTCTTTTCCTCTTCTGGTACCCCTATAATTCAGATGTTGGAATGTTTAAAGATGTCCTGGAGGTTCCTAAGCCTCTCCTCATTTTTTTGAATTCTTGTTTCTTCATTCTTTCTGGTTGGATGTTTCATTCTTCCTTCTGGTCCACTCCATTAATCTGAGTCCCAGTTTCCTTTCCATCACTACTGGTTTCCTGTGCATCTCCCTTCATTTCAATTAGTTTAGCCTTCATATGTTCCTCTAATTTGTGACTAAAATCAAGCAGTTCTGTGAGCATCCTAATCACCAGTATTTTGAACTGTGCATCTGAGAGGTTCGCTATTTCTTTGTCGCTTAGAGTTATTGGCTCTGGGGCTTTGAGTTCTTCTTGGGCCATATTTTGAACTGTTTGTGCCTGCTACATATGAGGAGCAGAGCCCTAGGTGTTCACCAGGGTGGGAAACTCAGTCACTGGGTTGTTACCCTATATGTGGGGGCGGGGCCAAAGGGGAGCAATGGCATTTCCCTCTGCTGCTTCCCGCCACTGGGGCCTGCACAGTCTGTCTCACGGCTCACTGTTCACTCCTTTGCTGGTTTATCTGCGTGTAAATGCATGACTGCAGTCAGCCTGGCACCTTGTGCCCTCACTGGGTCCGCCCGATACCACCCCAGCTGCCTGGACACCTGGAGTCTGGGGATCCTTCCTGCCTGACCCTGCTCCGCTGCTGGCTCTGCCCCTCTTACCAGTCTGGTTGAACGGTTTGTTGTTGTCGGACTTCCGTATAGTTCAATTTTCTGTTCTTTGGCTGTGCCTTTGTTTACTAAACCTTTGTTGTATTCAAACTTGGTTGTAGGAGAAGGCAGTGTTTCCACCTATGCCTCCATCTTGGCAGAAGTCTCTCAATTTAATGTTGTGATTCAAGCTAAATGATCTTTTTTAAAAAAATTACTTATTTATTTTTAGAGAGAGGGGAAGGGAGAGGAGAGGAAGAGAAATATCAATGTGTGGTTGCCTCTCACAGGTCCCCTACTAGGGACCTGGCCCACAACCCAGGCATGTGCCCTGACTGGGAATCAAACTGGCAACCCTTTAGTTCACAGACGGGCACTCAATACCAGCCAGAGACAAGCTAAGCAGTCTTTGCAATGAAGCTATAAACTTTAACTTGTCTGTGCTTAAAATGTATTTTAATGAGATACATTAAATGTATGTAATGTAATACATTTGGTATGTAATGCATTAAGGTGTATCTTTGTATCAAAAGTGTATTTTAAAATAGATACCTTTCAAATTTTCTTCTTGGAACTCTCATGTGTTTTTTTTTTTCAATTTTTATTGTATTTTCCCCATTACCACTTAGTCCCCTTATACCCCCACTCCCACAATCACCCCACTGTTGTCCATGTCCATGAGTCCTTTTTCCCTTTTTTTTAATCCCTCCACACTCTACCTTCTCCCCAGCTTTGCTGTCATCCTGCTCTCCATCATTACGTCTGCTTCCGTTTTGCTTGTTAGTTCAGTTTTTAATTAGATTCCATGTATGAATGAAATCATATGGTATTTGTCTTTCTCTGACTGGCTTATTTCACTTAGCGTAATGTTCTCCAGGTCTAACCATGCTGTTGCAAAGTGTAAAACTTTCTGCTTTTTTATGGCCAAGGAGTATTCCATTGTGTAAATGTCCCACAGTTGTTTTATTTGCTCCTATACTCATAGACACTTGGGCTGTTTCCATATCCTGGTGATTGTAAATAACACTGCAATGAACAAAGGGGTGCTTATGTTCTCTTGATTTAGCATTTTGGGTTCCTTGAGATATATTCCCAGAAGTGAAATCACTGAGTAATTCCATTTTTAATTTTTTTGTGGTATCTCCATAGTGCTTTCCACTGTGGCTGCACCAGTCTGCATTCCCACCAACAGAGCACTTGAGTTCCTCTTTGTCTACATCCTGGACAGCACTTGTTTGTTGATTTCCCCTCAGGCAAGGGAAATAAAATAAAAAATAAACAAATGGGAGTACATTAAACTAAAAAGGTTTTACACAGCAAAGGAAAATATAAACAAAATAAAAAGACAACCCACAGAATGGGAGAATATATTTGCTGATATGTCTGATAAAGGGTTAACATCCAAAATTTATAAAGAACTCACAAAACTCAACAATAAAAAAAATCCAATGAAAAAATGGGCAAGGACCTAAATAGACACTTCTCTAAAGAGGACATACAGATGGCCCATGGATATATGAAAAGATGCTCAACATCCCTAATCATCAGAGAGATGCAAATTAAAACCACAATGAAATATCACCTCACACATGTCAGAATGTCTGTCACCAATAAACCATGTTTTATTTTAGATTTTTATACACATTTCAGACTGCCCAAGTCATCCATGTCAAAAAACAAAAACAAATGCAGAGTCCCTGCCTGAAACTGCATAGAGGATAAACCTTCCAAATAGCAGGAAATAGCACAGCAGCATTTTTTTAAATGCTATACTGCAATATAACTAGTGACAATGAGATTCTGACTTTTTCTTACATCAATTTGAGTAGGAAATGTTGCATAATAAAATTATCAGTTTTACCAATGTGATTGAGATCAAAAGGAAAGATGAACCCTTTGGCTTTTCTATATGAAGAGCCTGTAACCTTTAAATATACAAATAGATATTTGAGAGATAGCTTGTTTGTAATGATTATATGCAAACTTGTAAGGCAAATTTTTATACCAGCCCCAAATGGCCATGTCTCTAGAGCTATATTTGATTTTCCAGAAAAATCCCTCAACTTCTTTAGCATAGTTACTGTGGGTAGCAGAGTTGACGTTTGTTTGGAAATCTTTACCACTATTTTATGAATGTAAGGAATATGAGTTTTTCTACCCAGGTCAGACAAGAGAAATATAAGCTGAAGTCCCTGGAATCAAAGGCATCTAACTGAATATTCCTGCCCTAGTGAAAAACCTTACAGGCAAACATGACAACTATGGAGTCATTTGCTCTGCGCTTAGGACAGCTGGAGTTATAGGCAGGTTCTTTGGGGAAGCTCCAGAACCTGGACTCCCACACACAGGATATATATAGATAGTGCACTGAAGAGAAGGCTCCATGTTTCAACCAGTGAGATACCCCACTCCATGATCTCAGAAACAAGAACTAGTAGAGAATAAAAGTTTATATAATGAAAAACCTAGGTAATCTCACTGTGGTAGAATATAAATTTGTTGGGAATTAGTACTCATCCCAGGTGCTGGGAATAAAGTAGTATGCCATGTTTATTGGCTGCCTGACTCAGTTATCGCCACTGCCGGCTGTTCTTTCTGGTAGCTAAAGTTGCCTATGCATTTGGCTGATTTCTGATTTTAACATTTGCTTATTCTGTTTATTAAATAAGTCCAATTACCTCCCTTGCACAGCTTGAGACATCTTCCTTACTTGCCCCCTTTCCCCGCTACATCTCCTCTTCCTAGAATCAGACATAGCAGACATTTACCTGGTGCTTCCCATACAAATGGGCACTTTCTTGTCAGTGCAAGTCCTGCCTACTTGTCCTAGAGGCAGATTCCACCAATAGTAACCTCAAATTTAATAGGATATCCTTGAAGCCCCCAAGGTTATTATTATGGAACACTACTATAAGGAGCTGAAAGTCTATGAAGCAAAGGTTATTCTCCCTGTCCTCAGCAGGGAAATGATTATATAGGGGATATGACAAATGCATTAGGAGGTCTTTCATATATGAGAGACTCCAAAAATAAATCTAACAGATCTCTGGGAGACCTGGCCAAATCAGAACAAAACTAGCTGGCCCCAGTTTGAAAAGAAAGAGATTTGTTTTGCAGGATAGACACTGGTTTCATGTCAATCAAGTGTAGAATTTAAGAGGTAGCCAACCGATGGTCCATCAAACCCAAGTTCTGGTACATGCCCAAGTTGATTATACTAACTAGATCCTTTCCTAGGCTCAGGGTCTGAGCAAGATGTCAAAACTCCTTCTTCTAAGGTAGCTCCAATCCTTCAACTTGGTAGGTGAGAAAATTAAAGTTGAAGGAAGGGTGCAGCTTTAGGAACCAAAGTTATCTCTCCCATTACAGGACCCATTCATTTACCCATTGGATCAGATTAAACCAACCTGTCAGATCCCAGAGCTCCAATGAAGACAGTACAGCTTTGTAACTCAACTGTCCCTGAAAAAACTAGGACTGCAGAGAATCCACCAGGTCAGAAATAATAAAAATGTATTAGTAAGAGCACTGGGGGGAGGGGGGATAGGGCAGGGCTGGGAATACAAGACAGAAAACTGTACTTGAACAAGAATTAAATTTAAAAAAAAGAAAAGAATATTTTTTTACTTTTGCTTAAAATAATAATTGAATTTCCAAAGAACAAACAAACACACAAATGAAATACCAGGCTCATTATCTCAAGTAGTAACTGGGCTGATGCTGTAGTGCTCACCTTGCTACCATGCCAGACTATTTCCTGTCAAGTACATCTATTTGTCCAACTGTTCTGTTCAGTTATAACTAAATATAGAAATATAGAATTCAAAATATGTAGGGAATAGAACAGCAACATTCTTCAGGTCCCAGCTTACCAAGGAGGGGTAACATGAGACAGATCCACAGCTCTAGTCACAAAATATGGTAATTCATAGAGAAGCCATGGACTTTTTTTGTCTTAAGACATGTGCTCCATTAACATATACGTGTTATGGGAGAAACCCACAGAAACTTGGTTCTTCACACCATGGCAGTAAAGAATTACAGGCCAGTGAGCCTACTAGAGTGCAAGCAAAGTTTTTCAATGCTAAGTTCTAATAGGAAAGCAAAGCAAGGGTGGCTAGAGCAGGGGTGGAAAAAGCATAGTGGCCAGAGGCCAGGTAGCCAAAAGGGGTGGCCAGGGCTCCCCCTGGGACAGAGGCCAACTGGCCAGGGATTCCACATATGTCAAGAGAGCCAGGAGGCCAAGGGAAGAGGCTGAGAGAGAGTCCTTTGTTCAGAGGACATATATAGTTGGTGGAGTGGGGGTAAAGAAGTTACATTTTTAAAAATTTTTATTTATTTATTTTTAGAGGGGAAGGGAGGGAGAAAGAGAGGGAGAGAAACATCAGTGTGTGGTTGCCT
This sequence comes from Sturnira hondurensis, assembly GCF_014824575.4. NCBI lineage: Eukaryota > Metazoa > Chordata > Mammalia > Chiroptera > Phyllostomidae > Sturnira > Sturnira hondurensis. The sequence continues at coordinate 256,900 of NW_028089495.1, forward strand.
CTCACACACCCCCTACTGGGAACCTGGCCTATAACTCAGGCATGTGCCCTTACTGGGAATTGAACCAGTGACCCTTTGGTCTGCAGGCCAGCACTCACTCAATCCACTGAGCCATACCAGCAGGGCAGAAGTTGCATTTTGACTGGCAGATGAAGGTGGTGCCAGCTTTCTAGGGAAGACATAACTGCCTAAACATAGGTATGGCTAGGGGTCTGTTAGCCTGAATCCTTATCTTGCTCCAGACTTTATTCGTTCATTTGCATATGTGATGGGAGGCAGGCAGTTAACCAAAGTTGTTTTACGAGATTCTTTTCTTTGGGCACTGTGGATCCCCTCCCCTTCTCTCTCCCAGGCCTTGGGATGAATACACAGTTTCAAGGTTTTCCTTTTCACAGCTAGTGGAGATGATACACACAGACTTTCAAGGGCTCCCTCCACTTATACTCTCATAGTTTCATTTGTTGTTCAGGAAGCCTGGCAGCTTTATTGGACCAGGTTCAAGATTATTGGATCAACGTGTGGGCTTTTGCTTTTAGCCTCCTGTACTAAGTTCTTTGTTAGATTGTAATGGTGAGGACCCTGCCTGTATTTCCTCTCTGGCTGTTCATTCCACTGTAGCACATGCATAAGCAATGGCATTGGGCCAACTATTAAGCCCAGGAAAAGGTGCATGAAGGTGTGGGGTGCAGTGACCAAACCCAATGGGCCACCCAGCATTTAAATATATAGATTTGAGAATGGTTGGAAATCAGCCACATTCACCTCCCTACACATATTTCCCACTTACTTTCACAGAACAGAAAATGGGATCCTGTAGCCAGCCATGTTAACACTAGCACTCACAGAGGGGATACACCCTACAGGCAGGCTATCACACTGTGGTGCCCTAGGCTCAGAAAGCTTTTGACCCTGCTGCTAGGAAGCACCCTGGCCCAATAGTAGACATTGACCAGTAGGACCCTACATTATATTTCCCATTTCCTTGTTTATTTGTTCCCTCTCATCAGTGTGACTGAATAAACCTATCTCCAGTCCTACGTGATGGTCTATTAAAGAGAATTAGCAGATAAAATGTAAGCCACCTGTTGATGAAGAGCCTCTGGTAGAAGTGGACAATATCTCACAAGACCACCTCTGTGAAACAGTTCTCTTTTACCTTACTGACTTTACTACACCTGTGACATTGAGGTTCTTTGAGCTATTGACCTCATCAGTTTTACCACAAGATACAGCAGTTATTTGCTCAGCTGTGTCATTAGACATTTCCACATGCCCTGCAGCTCCATGCTCTTCATATTCATTTTATTAGCGCTCCATCTCTACAAATATTTCAAACACAGAGAAAACCAAGTGCAGGATTCAACAAAGAGTTGCTTCTAAGTCTTACATACCTGTAAAACTGGCTTAATTCCCAGGAACTAGCCCATAGCAAAAGTAGACTTCCTTTTGGAAGCCAGATAGACTACGTTTCCTGACACTAACTTAACAACAAGGTTTGTTCCAAGACTTAACTAGTGGCAAGTTCAACCTCTGCCATGTCACCAAGATCAGAGTATTGTCACCCATTTTTAAATTGCTCTTGATCCTTCACATCTGAATGTCACAGGTCTTCATTAAATTATACCTCTGGGGTATTTCTAGCCTTGCCAGACTTCAGGAAGGACTTCCAGGTGCTACTGAAGCTGGAGAAAACAATCTGGCTTGTATAATGAATGGATGATCACCCACAACAAGGACAAAATACAAGGATGTGGATGTATTTAGGGAAATTTACCTGGGCATTGTCTCCTTGGAATCCTGCTTTAGACAGAATCAATAGCTTCAGGAGGCATGTGCTCACATCTTCCTCCTGACACACCTGGAATATATAGATCCCTGGTGATTATACCTGATATAATAGGTAACCTTTGAGAAACTCTTTATGACACCTGAATTTGGCCTAGAACAACATATAGAAACTTGAAGAACTTTCACTCTTGCAACTTCAGAGCATCTCTGGGCTTTGTATGAATTTTCCCATGGCTGCTGTTGGTCTACCCTAGTGGACATCTACAAATAAGTGGCATATTTCAGACTTAACACAGGTAGCACATTTACTCCAGCCACTACCACCTTGCTTAGTAAAACTTTATAACGTGTGGACTAAACCACTTTAGAGCCCAAGCCATATTTTGAGGATAAACTCAAGATTCTTCAAATCTGTATGAGCATCCTTCCCCACCCCCCATGCCATTACTCTCAGGCTTCTAAGGTAGATTAGTGGGTTTCAAGAAATACCCATGTCATTTTATTTCCTGCAAATAACATGAAATTTGTACCTACTATACTTTAGTGAGCAACTGCTCACACCAAAACCAGTTCCACACTGGGGAACCTCAGCAACTGCACACACTCATGTGGGCTTTCTCTACCTTCCCTCCTCTCATCCTATAGACCAGAATCTACCTCCCACTCTGTTACTTCAATGCAGATAGCAAATGATGGGTCAATGTTGGCTCTGTGTTATAGTATTCTGCAGAATGCTGGAAGAGAGCAACCTGGGGTTTAAGGGGTGGGGCTGGGTGTAGGATCCAAGATGGTGGCTGTGGTCAGAGTCTCCCTGAGGAGCAGGTTTCCAGACCCAGGCCTTGGCAGAGCCTGTCCAGGGGCTCGGACAGCTAGCTGCAGCCACAGCTCCCCATAGCCACAGATCAAGAAATCTGCCATCTCAGACAATTCTGGAGATAAACCTCATATTTAAACTTATGAAATTGATTTGAATAAATGTGATTCTATGGTGTTTGATGCTTTAATCAAGATTAAGAATGAAATTGATTCTACCTTGACCTTCTGAAGATCATACAGAGAAGGTATCTGTGACTCTTGTGCAATGAACAGCAACAAAATCAACTCTTGCTTGGATTGACACACACCTCAAAAAACTCTTAAAATGAATATCATAGGATCTCACCTATAGGAGGAATCTAATGAATAAAATAAACTAATGAACAAAATGGAACCAGAGGCATGAAAACATGAAACAGACTGACAGCAACCAGAGGGGAGGGGGGATAATGGTGGAAAGAATGGAAAGGGACTAATCAAAGAACATCTATGAATGATCCACAGACATGGACAATAGTGTGGAAGTTGACTGTGGGAGCAGGGAGGGTGGGATGGGCAGAGGAGAGCAAAGGGGGAAAATTGGGACAGCTGTAATAGAATAACAATAAAAACTGATTAAAAATACAAAATAAATGTACTCTCTTTCGAAAATGTGTGTTATAAAGTATCTTGTTCCTGATTTAAGAAATTTCTATGTTCAGTACAAATCCACTGAGACTTGTTTGAAGAAGGATGAATCCCAGGAAGGCAAGCAGTATCTGCAGTCCATAGAACATCAGGAGAAACTGGATGGGCTATGTGAGTACAATCTCTGTGCCTGCTGGAGCACCAGCTGCCCCAACTACTGGTGGAATGGAGACAAATATTTGGGACCTGTGGTTCTTATGTAGGCCCATCCCTGGATGATCAACTCCAGAGACAACTTCACAGAGGGGTGTCTAGCCAAACTGCAGGACCTCATCTGCAGTTTGTATTGCTGCCACAGTATCATGAATTACACAAGGATCTGTCCCAAGGGGCTGAATCCAGGAAAAAGCTATGGCTGAAATCAAGAAAACAATGGCAATCTGCAAGGAGTAGAAAGCTTCAGCTTTACTGTTTCAATGCAGAATGTGACTTGTAACCAGCTCAGTGGACATGATTTATATCTAATTTGAGCTCCTTCAAAGTTACTTATTTTCCATGAATACAGCACATATAAATGTGCTGTATTTTTTATTTAATAAAATAAAAAATTAAGAAATAAATAAATGTTATTCTACTTTATCAACAACAAAACACTTCCATACCATTTACAGCTTCTATCCCTCTAGCATATATCAATATCATAATACCTAGAAATCCCTAGCTGCCACCATACATTTAGCCTTCTCATATCAAGATATTCTGTTGGTCAGGATTCCCTGGATTTTTTTTCTTTTTTTGACTACTTATCCTGTGAACAGAGTGGATTATTCTCCATCTGATTTGGCAACTTTTTTTTTTTACTGGCTGGCTACTTGCCTGTAAGATTTTTTACACCTAAATCTGACACAGCATGAACACTGCTGCTTACTAGTCCAAGCCTCCCTCTATGGCAATAGCATCTGGCTCTCCTGTGGAGCCACTTTGGCCTACCAGTCATCCTCAGCTTCATATACAACCAGCTTTTCCACACCCTCACTGTTATCCTGCCAATAGGTCTCTTCTACTAGTAAGGGTCCCCAACTGGTTTTAGGCCCCAAGTGCTATCACCACAGAGCTACAGCTGAGCTGAACCCTTGTTCTGAGTTAAAACTATTGATAGTTAATGTTACCTGTAGGTGCCTGAAAGAGTAGCCTTACATAATACCCACAGAGATTCAAACGGAACTACAGCCACATGGCACCCTAATATGGTAAAAAGTACTCATACGTCTGGGAACACTTTGCAAACCAATGCCTGTCTCAGGACCTTTCAGAGGGCCTCCCCAGGCAACCTCTGAAAACCAAATAGGAAATTTCAAAAAATTCCAGGATCCAACATAGCTTATGCACAAAGAAGAAAATAATTTACCCTTTCACAGACTGGGAAACTGAGCCAAAAACAGACAGGCACAAGGTAACAGAAATTTAGAGGCCAAGTCAAGGTCCTTGAAGGCCAAATCAAGCCTCTAGTACCTTAAACGATATGACTTAATGACTTTAGGTTCAATTTTTCTCACAGCTACCTGCTTAGGTATTCTAGAATAGCATTAAGGAGTTTCAGAGATAGAAGCGGTCATTTGTGAGATTAAAGTTTAATCTGAATCAGAGTCTTTTAGAGAGACTTAATGAAGAAAAGCTTAGTTACATTTTCTATTTTGTTTTGGGGACTTGCAGACCTAAGGTGAGAAATAAGTCAGAACAGAGATAGAACTAAAAACATTGCCAGCTGTGAACTTTAGCTTTTTAATATTCACAGGCATAGGGTGTGTTTCCAAGGAAAGACTGCTTGGTCTAAAATTAGGCCAGGCTTTGTAACCCGCTGTTTTACCAAATTCATTTATTAGGTTGAGCAGTTTTGGGGTAGAGTCTATAGGATTTTCCATGTACACTATTATGTCATCTGCAAACAATGACAGTTTTGTTTCCTCCTTTCCGATTTGTGGGGAAAAGGGACCCTAGTTCATTGTTGGTGGGATTGCAGAGTGGTACAACTATTATGGAAAACAGTATGGAATTTTCTCAGAAAATTAAAAACAAACCTGCCTTTTGACCCAGCAATTCCACTGCTAGTATTATATCATAAGAACCCTAAAACACCAATCCCAAGGAACCTATGCATCCCAATGTTCATAGCAGCACAATTTACAATTGCCAAGAGTTGGAAGCAAAGTGAAATATGCTAAGTGAAATAAGCCAGGTGTTGAAAGACAAATACCATATGATCTCACCTTTAACAGGGAGCTAAACAACAAAACAAACAAGCAAGCAAAATAAAAGCAAACACACTGAAATAGAGAACAGGGGACAGCGACCAGATGGGAGAGGGGAGGGAATTTCAGGGGAAAAGGGGGAAGAATTTACAGGAACTAGTATAAAGGACACATGGACAACAACTAAGGGGGATGGAAATGGGAGGGAGATGGGGACAACATGGGGGTGGGCTGGGATGGGAATAAAAGACAGAAAACTGTACTTGAACAATAATAAAATAAAATAAAATAAAGCCAGGCTGATTTTCATAAGTGCTCTATGTCAGAGGTGAAGTTGTCTCTCCGAAGATTAACTCTTTATTACTGGAAATTCTCATCAGGTTGTAGCAAAGACTGAGCAGTTTGTCGAAGAATGACATTTTCCAAGAAAACCCTATATCTAGGAGCCAGCATAAAGGTACTTGAATTTCTTCCTTTTTCTCAAGTGGAAGATTGAGTTGGTTGTACATATGCAATAGGGAAGAACTACTTACAAATGACTGTGAGGCCCTGGTAAGCTTCATTTTAGCCAAAATCTTGCCCATAGGCAATTCAGAAAACGACCCCAAAGAGCTGACAACTGGCCAACTCAGCTGTTTTTCCTTCAGAAAGTTTTGAACTGGTGCCTTTTAAGAGAACAGTTTTTTTTTTTTCCTAGCAAACCAACCAACCCTTTCATCATCTACTTTAGTTCAATCAGCCTCAAACCACCAGGGAAAAAACCTATGGTCTGACAGATTTAGGCTTGTTGACACATAGCAGTAAGTGAGAGTGAACAACAGAGGGGGCATCTCTCACCAAAAGAAAAGGTACTTATTGTACAATTTGGGGTTAAGGCGGAGTTTAGTTAAATGATTAGATCAAAGCAAGGCAAGGCAAGTATAAAGACATCAACACCAGATCTCCACTGTGAAGTAGTCTCAAGCTCCTGTATCCTTGAGGATAATAAAGTTAAGTAGATGCAGGATTTTGTGTCATAAAACCCCTTATCTGCTTCTCTCTGTCATAGAGACTCAGATATTGCAGACAAAAGCAAGGAGTTTCATCTTATTGATCTACTTTCAGTTACATGTCTACAGTCTATGATTGTAGAAAACAGTTTCTCAATGAGTAAGGGAAAAGTAGTGACTCAAAGTTCTGGCTATATTTTTTCAAATGCCTTTTTATAAATATTGTTATAATCACATGACTTTTCTCTTAAATTTGCTTCTTTAGTGAATTAGGTTGATAGATTTCCTGATCTTAAACTACACTGGCCCCCTTCTCATACCATACCTTTCTTTTGATATATTTCTGGAACCTATTTTCAATTAAGTGATATTGTTCTATTATTGAGGACCACTTGCATGTAATTGGGAATTGTAGCCCCTCACAAGCCAGGCCTTGAATAATGGCCTGTAAGATTTGACCAGAACACTGGGAATGCTGGGAGGCAGGCATGACCTGATACTAGCATTGAGGGTTCTGGTGGGAAATCAGGTCTAAAAAATGCATTATACCCCTTGAGGCTTGCTCTGCTTTGTAAAGCCCTGTTGCCAGGAATCTGTTATCTAAATCCAAAGCAGAAGGAGTGAACTCATAATTTCATGAACCACACCTTAATAACTCTCTGGCATCAGAATATCTAACAGATCCTGACCTGAGGCAGATCTCTGTGTTTCCTCAATTGTTATCTATCTATAATACCTGTTTTCTGTAACTGTGGCCTTTAGACATTGATTGATGAGTTTGCATGCAAGCTGTATACCACTGCACACATCATTCTCAATAAAAGCCTCAGGAGAAAGGACCCTGGGGCTCTTCTCCTTGGAGATATTAGCCAGCCTTTTCTCCCCAAGCAGATCTTGGTTTGGTAGCCTCAGTTCATCCATGACTCCAGGGGACACTGCAGGACCAGGTCCCCCACATTCTATAGCATTATTTCTTCCTCCTGCCTTCCTTTCTCTCTTATTTCTTTCCTTCCTTATTTTTATATTATCAATGTTAAGTTTTCATATTAATGTTAGCATCATAAAACAAACTGGAGTTTTCATGTTTTGCTTTTTGTAAGAAGGAGGTTTTTATGATACTTTACAGCTGTGATGACCTGGCAATAAGTGTTGTTTCCTGATAATTTGAAGCTGGCTTTACCTGTATCTGTTATCAAGACTTGATGAATGGCAAGACAAATTTTTGCTTTCTCATTCTAGGCTAATTTTTACTATACATCTAAGCAGGGCCTATTCACTACTCATGGTTCATCTGCCAATTGTTTTCAGGAAATTAAGTCTGTCTAACTCTGATTAAGTCTTAAGAGTTCTAAAAGTACTAAGAACAGAAAAAAAAAACTGCCATCATTAGTGTTTTTGCAAATGAGAAAACCCAAGATAAAAAGCTTTCTCTCGAGTCCTAACCATATCAGAAAGGCAAACTCATACATGAACAGAGTAGGGCAGATTATCAATGTAACTAATAGATCAGGATCCCAGAAAAGACAAGATCAGTCAGATTAGAACAGAACTAGATGTTCTAGTTATTCTATAGCAGCAAAAGTTTCCACTAGAAACAGCTAAAGTAATAAAAAGTGATAACCCCCGATGACAACTTAAGAAAGTTCTCTATGATTTAACAATCTCTTATGATTTAATTAAATAAAGAAATCCTCATATTATTAGATTAGTTTTGGCCAGCTGTATTCAGAACCAAAGAAAAGTTACATTTGAGAATCACTAACATTTAAATATTATTGAAATCTGAGGCCATTTCTACTTTTAGAGATAAGCAAGCACACAAAATATCCTGCAGCATAAAAGGCAGCACTGCAGTATCTTAGGGTTGCTTACAGTAAAGTCCAAGAACTTGCTAAGTTAGGAAAAATAAACCCAAACTCTCATCCTAATTCAGTTGCTTACTGGCTCTGTGTCTTTGGGCAACTACTCATGCAAAGCTTCTCTTGTTCAAGTCACCAAGTACAGATCTCACTGAGCTGCATAAAGATGAAATGAGAACAAAAGTGGAAAAGCTTTGTGAGCTACAGTGCACTGAAAAATGTAAAGTTATAATTGCTGATGGGCCAAGACTCTGAATCTTTGCAGTTAAGTCTTAATGCCCAAAAGAAAAGTAGGTAGTTAGTATCAATTTTGAGGTAAGTCCTACCATGACAGGGATAATCTAAAAATAGTAATAAGTCATTTTTAGAAGTAGTTAGAGTGTTTCCTGAGAAATTCTTTTGATTAAACTCACAGGTCCAGAACTGAAAGCTTAATTGTATTTAGGATAGAAATGACATGTGAAGGAACTAAAGAGAGAGGTGGACAAGAATATAAAGAATGTCTCAAATTACTGATCTATGGTTGTCCCAGGCAGTGTAGTTCTCTAGAAAACAAGTGACCTTAAATCAAATATTTACATTTGGTTTTTATCTGTCCCAAGTAGTTAAATATCAGACAGAACTTTCCAGTTAGAACTGAATGGCAGAAACCAGATTTAAATGTAAAACTTAATTTTATTTAAGAATAAAATAGTTCCAAGTAGGAAAAAATCAAAGATCTTGGATTAAATGTTTCCTCTGTTAAGTCACTTTAACAGAGTGGGAAGTAAGTCACTAGTACTTACTTCCAATTATTTGCTACAGTTTTCATGCATTGACTACACTTCAAAACTTACTGGGTTGGCAAAAAAAGTTCATTATGTTTTTTTTAATATGATGGCTCTAGTAGTGCTTAGTTGTCTTTAACTTCATTCAAAACAATTTTGCTAGATTGTACTGTGACAGCTGTCATATCATCATGCATTAAAAATTATCAAAATTAGTTAATTTTGTACAGCCATTTAAGTAATGAAGATGGATTTCATATAATAAAGGCTTGATGATGATGAACTCCTTTAACTTGACCTTATCTGCCCTTCCATTCTAAATGTAAGCTTTGCTGGACAGAGTAATCTTGGATGTAGGTTCTTGCCTTTCATGACTTGACATACTTCTTTCCAGTTCCTTCCTGCCTGTAAGGTCTCTTTTAAGAAATCACTCAATAGTCTTATTGGAACTCCTTTGTAGGTAACTTGTCTTCTTTTCTCTTGCTGCTTCTAAGATTATCTTCTTATTTTTAATCTTTGCTAATGTAATTATGATGTGCCTTGGTGTGTTCCTCCATGGGTCCAACTTCTTTGGGACTCTGTGAGCTTCCTGGACATCCTGGAAGTCTATTGACTTTGCCAGGTTACAGAAGTTCTCCTTTATTATTTGTTCAAATAAGTTTTCAATTTGTTGCTCTAAGAAAAAAAGATAAAAAATATGAACAGTAAAATTACAGCAAACTCACAGTTATTAACAACCACACCTCAAACAAAAACAAAAGCAAACTAAGAAACAACTAAAACAAGAACAGAACCACAGAAATGGAGGTCACATGGAGCTTTATCAACAGGGGAGTGGGATGGGGAGAAAGGGGGAAATGATATAGAGAATAGGTAGCATAAAGGGTAGGTAGAAAATAGTCAGGGGGAGGTTAAGAATAGTATAAGAAATGCAGAAGCCAAAGAACTTATATGTATGACCCATGGACATGAACTAAAAGGGGAGCATTCCCCCATCAGTGTGTGGGAGGGGGTGTGCAGGGCAGAGGGGAATAAAGGGGGGAATGGGACAACTGTAATAGCATAATCAATAAAATATATTAAAGAAATAAATATTGAAGATGGACAAATACACAACATTTTTGGCATATTATGCATTATAATTTCAAGAAAGGTAAAAATGCAACTGAAATACCAAAAAAAAAAAGATTTGTGCAGTGTGTGAGGAAGGTGCTGTGATTGATTGAGCATGTCAAAAGTGGTTTGTGAAGTTTCTTGGTACTATTGACATTTTGGCCAAATGATTCTTGGCTGTGGGGCTGTCTTACACATTGGAAGATATTTAGTAGCACCCCTGGTGTCTACCCACTAGAAGCCAGTAGAGAGAGATAGCCAACATACTCAAAATATCCAAGTCAATAAAGTTGTTGGTGAATATGAAAAATGTGTCTTTTATTTTATATAAGAAATGTAACAGACTTTTTTACCAACCCAACATGTTTACCTTAATGTAGGATAAAGCAAAATTGGCCCTCTGCTCTAATTCAGGCTTAACAAACCATGGTTAATATGAACTACTAATTCCCAAAGACCAAGGGTTGACGGGAGAAGAAAACAGCAAATAGAAGAACGTTAACTAGAGAAAAAGCTACAGTTCCAAAATATAGATCAATGCTGTTAAGAAGAAAGTACCTACCTTGACAACATTCAGAAAACATAAATGATGCTTATTTACTCTCTTTATATAGACTGGTTTCTAGAAATGGTGGTTAAATACTGAAACCTGGGATTCATTTTTGACCTTATTGAACAATTACTTTCCTTTTAAATTTGGCTTGACAGTATTCCTATTAGAAAATCATAGCCATCAATAGCCTACTGTGGAAAACACTGATGAAATTCTAATAAAATTTGTAGTTTAGTTAATAGTATTATATCCATGTTGATTTCTTAGTTTTAATAAATGTACATGGTTATGTAAGATATTAACATTAGAAGTAGACAGACAGGTAAAGAGTATATGGGAACTCTCTGCATTATCTTCCCAACTGTTCTGTAAATATGAAGTTATTCTGAAAATGTTTCATAGCAGTTAAATGTATTAACTCCCAAAAGCCTACTGTTTGCAGTCAACTGTGCTCCACAAGATGATGGTTGGCCTCTAGCAGCTGGATATGTCTTTGTTGTCACTTGCATGGCCTTTCTAGTCAATTTAGAAATATAAGGCAGCACCAACCCAGAATACACTTGTGCTCTGGAAAATGGCTACTTTGATGAGGAGGAGAAATATTTCTAGGAGCATAGCTCTCTCCATGAGGGAAGAGGAACACAGAGCTCTGAGGGGGACTTGTCACTGTCTGTCTCACCTTCAACACCCTCTGAGCATCAACTAGATTCTGGAGTATACCTAAGTCTGTCCATTAATACTGGACAGACTTAGCACTGCTTTTTTGCAAATCCTCCTTTCAAAAAAGCTCAACTGCTACTTCAATGGTGTATGTGACAAATGCTGCCAGTTTCATTTGTAGGAAATTCTCTTTTGACACATGTTGGTAGTCTGTTTCAGTGGTGGAGTTTCTGCTTATCAGACCTAGTGGTGCTTAGCAATATCTTTAATACCCACATATTAAAGTGTTCCTGCTGAGGATCCATAATGATAATCTAAGGAGAAGCTCCCTGAAAAGACCTCTGTGAGTATTTTACTAGGTGAGGGTATTTTGTGGTAGGTGAATTTCAGCTAATTACTTTCTTAAGATGGCAGGCTATTTACCTCCTCTTTGTCTTAGGGTTTCTGCCTCAATCTTGGGATGTATTAAAGCTAACATTTTCTCCTCCCCTTCCTCAATATAGTTTGTAGATTTTCTTCATTTTCAACAGAGCTTTAAAGCCTCTTGGTTAAGCTTTATTTATCTGCAAGCTCTGTTAGTTACTAAGCTGTCCAGGTGACTCAGTGAAGGCTTTTTATTGAAAAGGTAAATATCCAACACTAAATCAATCAACTGTTTGTTTTCAATCTATCAAAAATTGTTTATCAACCTTTATCCATCATATACAGGGGTGGGCAATAGCAGGTTTACAGTTGTGAGTACACAGAGCTTATTCTTGTATTATGATCTATTAACTGATTATTTCCATACAAACAATTGTAAACCTAATTTGCCCACCTACCCCTGTATAGATGGGAAAAATGATATGAAGATCTGTTGAATAAGAAAAAATGAGGCAAGTTAATGTTTTCTATCATTACTGCAAGATGGAAGGATCACTCAGAAAATAATGAGGAATATGATAAGCTTTCCTTCCTGGAGCTTACTTGCTTGCAGGAGACAGAGATAAAATAAATTAAATGTGAACATCAATAAAATAATTGTAATTTGTCATAGATACTACACAAGAGAACAATAAGTGGCTGAGAGAGACTCAAGTAGGAGGAAGTAGAAATCTACCTTGGAATGGGTTACCAGGGGAGGCTCCTCTGTGGATATGACATGTGAGCCAAGACCTAAAGAAAGAAGGAACCAGCACCACAAAAATTGGAGGGAAAGAGCACTGCAGCAGCCTATGTAAATGGATAGGAAAGCTGGATATGTTGCAGCAGTGAAAACAAGAAGGTCTGCAGACCACCAAGCTAAATGAAGTGGTCTACAATGTGGTTGGAGATGTGAGAGAGGACAACTGATGTAGGGCCTTGTAGGTCATGGGATGGAAGTTGGTTTTTAATCTAGATACAGAAAGAAGCCAAGAAAAAGCTTTAAGCTAGGGAAAGACATATCTCCTTTAGATTTTAAGACTACTTTTGCTGCTCCTTGCAATGATGAACTAAAGCCAATCAAAGATGGACCAGAAAGACTAGTTAGAGGATGTTGCTGTGGTCCATACCTGACCTAGGATGATGGCAAGGGTGACTGATTAAAGAGGGCATATTCAAGGCATATCTTAGAGAAAGAAAGTACTAGACTCTTGTGGATTAGATGTATTGGATGAGGTAAGGAAGGACACTAATTCCCAATATTGAATTAAATAATAGGGTCAATCAAGCTATCACTATGAAGTCAAGTTTTTAAAAATTGGATTTTAATTTTTCAAGAGGTGATAATCACAACTCTTCAAAAAAGTTTGTGTCCTTGCATTTCAAATTTTGATGTGATTTAAATCCCTTGTAGGCTTCTTTCTTTGCTCCATCTGCACTGAATCAAAACAGGAGGACAAAGGGTCCAGGCATCTGCTTTCATAACAATCCCTGCAGGGTTCTCATGTCTGAGGTTGAAGCCCACTTGTTTAAGGAGAAATAGCAATTTTTTTAAGGAATAGATAATGAATCAAATTTACATACAAGGTCATTAAAGCCACTCTATTTCCAGTTAACATAAAAATGGTGTTCAGATAACAATGATAAAGAACTCATTAATGTTAACCAAATATGTTTCTAAAAGATAAATTGGATGACTGGGGAGAGAAAAGGCAAGTACCAGCTTCTAAATGAAAATTATCTAATTCCATGATTCTCTGTCTGAACTATTTTATGTTAATGGAAATGTATCAGATAATATAATTATATATAAACACATCCACATACACACGGTAATTTGGTTAGTCAATAACAGGTATTTCAAAAAACACACACAGTTGGAATCTCTCCTCTTTCATTCCTTACTGTGTTTATTTGTGTCCTCTCTCTTCTTTTCTTAATGACCCTACTTAAAGGCTTGTCTATTTTGTTTATCTTTTCAAAAAACCAACTCTTGGATTCATTGATCCTTAGAATTGTGCTGTTAGTCTCTATGTCATTTAATTCTGCTCTGATCTTGCTTATTTCCTTCCTTCTATTTGCTATGGGCTATCTTTGTTGTTGTTCTTCGAGTTCTTGCAGGCATCGGGTTAGGTTGTTTGTTTGAAATGTTTCTATCTTCTTTAGGTAAGCCTATATTGCTATGAATTTCTCTCTCAGGACTGCCTTCGCTATGTCCCATAAGTTTTGGGTTGTTGTGAGTTCATTTTCATTTGTTTCCAGAAACTTCTTGATTTCTTCACTAATTTCAATCTTGACCCATTCATTGTTTAACAGCATACCATTAAGTCTCCATGATTTTGGGTGCTTGGGGTTTTTTCTTTGGGGTTGGTTTCTCATTTCAGTCCCTTGTGGTCAGAGAAAATGCTTGGTATGATTTCAATTTTCTTGAATTTGTTGAGGCTCGTTTTGTGTCCTATCATGTGGTCTATCTTTGAAAATGTTCCATATGCATTTGAAAAGAATGGGTATTTAGCTTCTTTGGCACGAAGGGCTCTATATATATCAGTCAAGTCCATTTCATCTAGGGTGTTGTTTAGTGCAGCTATATGTTTGTTGATATTTTGTTTCGAAGATCTGTCCATTTTTGACATTGGGGTGGTAAAATCCCCTACTATAATTGTGTTGCTGTCAATATCTTTCTTGACGTCCTCTAGGATTTTCCTTATATTTTTGGGTGCTCCTATGATGGGTGCATATATATTTATGATGTTAATGTCTTCTTGGTGGATTCTTCCCTTGAGTATTATGAAGTGACCTTCTGGGTCTCTCTTTATGGTCCTTTTTTTTTTAGGGATCACAATACCTGACATCAAACTGTATTACAAGGCCACTGTAATCAAAACAGCCTGGTACTGGCATAAAAACAGGCACATAGACCAATGGAACAGAATAGAGAACCCAGAAATAAACCCAACTCTCCACAGTCAATTAATATTTGACAAAGGAGGCAGTGACATAAAATGGGGTAAAGATAGCCTCTTCAACAAATGGTGTTGGGAGAACTGGACAGCTACATGCAAAAAAATGAAACTCGAGCACCAACTTACACCATATACCAAAATCAATTCAAGGTGGATAAAAGACTTAAATATAAGCCGTGACACCCTTAAAGTCCTATAGGAAAACATTGGCAGGAAAATATCAGATATTTCACGCAGCAACATTTTTACTGATACGTCCCCTAGAGCAAGAAATATAAAGGAAAGAACAAACAAATGGGATCTCATTAAAATAATAAGCTTCTGTGGGGCTAAAGAAAACAGCATTAAAATAAAAAGACAACCAACTGTATGTGAAAACATATTTGCCAATGATACCTCAGACAAAGGTTTAATCTCCAAAATATACAAAGAACTCACATGACTTCACTCTAAGAAGACAACTAACCCAATTAAGAAATGGGGAAAGGACTTGAATAGACACTTCTGCAAGGAGGACATACAGAGGATCCAGAGACACATGAAGAGATGCTCAATGTCGCTTACTATCAGAGAGATGCAAATTAAAACCACAGTGAGATACCACTTTACACCAGTCAGAATGGCTATCATAAACAAAGCAATAAACAACAAATGTTGGAGAGGGTGTGGGGCAAAGGGGACTCTGGTTCACTGTTTGTGGGATTGCAGACTGGTACAACCATTATGAAAAATCGTATGGAATTTTCTCAGAAAACTAAAATTGGACTTGCCTTTTGACCCAGCAATTCCACTGCTAGGATTGTACCCCAAGAACCCCAAAACACCAATCCAAAAGAACCTATGCACCCCAATGTTTATAGCAGCACAATTTACAATAGCCAAGAGTTGGAAGCAACCTAGGTTCCCATCAGTAAATGAGTGGATCCAAAAACTATGGTACATTTACACAATGGAATTCTATGCAGCAGAAAGAAAGAAGGAGCTCCTACCCTTTTCAACAGCATGGATGGAACTGGAAAGCATTATGCTGAGTGAAATAACCCAGGCAGTGAAAGACAAATACCATATGATCTCACCTTTAACAAGAACCTATACGACAAAACAAACAAGCAAGCAAAATATAACCAAAGACACTGAAGTAGAGAACAAGCGGACAGTAACCAGAGAAGAGAGGGGAGGGAATTTCAGGGAAAAAGGGGAAGGGTTCACAGCAACAAGTATAAAGAATACGTGGACAAAAACTAACGGGGTGGAAATGGGAGGGAGGTGGGAGCACTGGGGGATTGGGCTGGGAAGGGAGTCAAAGATAGAAAACTGGCTCTGGCTGGCATAGCTCAGTGGATTGAGAGAGTTCCTTTGAATCAAATGATCATGGTTCGATTCCCAGTAAGGTCACATGCCTGGGCTGCAGGCCAGTTCCCAGCAGGGGGAGCGCCAGAGGCAACCATACATTAATATTTCTCTCCCTCTCTCCTTCCCTTCCCCTCTAAAAATAAATAAAATATTTTTTAAAAAAATACAGAACACTGTACTTGAACAATAATTAAATAAAAATTTTTGAAGAAAAAAAAACATTTCTTATCATAATGTTTTAGTGATGAGGAACTCCCTTATTCTAATATTATCTGGTGAGTACTTCCATTCTAGATGATAGCTTTGCTGGATAGAGTCATCTTGGATGGAGGTTCTTGCCTTTCATGACTTGGAATACTTCTTTCCAGTCCCTTCTTGCCTGCAAGGTTTGTTTTCAGAAATCAGCTGATAGTTTTATGGGCACTCCTTTGTAGGTAACTGCCTCCTTTTCTCTTGCTGCTTTTAAGATTCTCTCCTTATCTTTAATTTTGGGTAATGTAATTATGATGTGGCTTGGTGTGTGCTTCCTTGGAGCCAACTTCTTTGGGACTCTCTGACCTTCCTGGACTTCCTAAAAGTCTATTTCTTTTGCTGGATTGAGGAAGTTCTCCTTTACTATGTTTTCAAATGTGTTTTCAATTTCTAGCTCTTTCTCTTCTCCTTCTGGCACCCCTATGATTCAAATGTTGGAATGTTTAAAGTTATCCTGGAGATTCCTAAGCTTCTCCTCATTTATTTGAATTCTTGTTCATTCTGTTCTGATTGAATGTTGATTTCTTCCTTGTGTTCCAAATCATTGTTTTGAGTCCCTGTTTCCTTCCTTTCACTGTTGGTTTCCTGTACATTTTTCTTTACTTCACTTTTTATAGCCTTCACTTTTTCCTGTATTTTGCAACCATACTCAACCAATTCTGTGAGCATCCTGTTACCAGTGTTTTGAGCTCTGTATCTGATAGGTTGTGTATCTCTTTATCACTCAGTTGTATTTTTTCTGGAGCTTTAATTTGTTCTTTCATATTGGCTGTACATATATACCCATTATGTAGTACAGACATGAAGCCTTATGTATTCTCCAGGGCAGGGCAAGTCACTTAGTTGCATTGTGGAAATGTGTGTGGGGTAGGGGTCTGAGAGGAAACATTGCCACTTACTCAGCACTCAGCCAGGTTTCAGTCACTTCCTCCACTAACCACAAGCAAATTGGGCTCTTGTGGTGCTGATTCCCAGGTGGGTAAGATGTAGGACCCTTTGTGTCTGTCCAATAAACTCTCCTGTGAGGCTGGGAGTTTCTCCCACAGCCTCAACCCCCACAGTTTTTTTTTCAGACAGAAGTTTTAATGCTTTATTTTCCCACGCTGGAACCCTAGGTTTCATGGTCTGTCTCCCTCCCCAGTTTTTTCTCCCAGTTTATCCTCACACAAATGTGGGGACATCCTTTTCTCCAGCCACCACCTTGCTGCAAGTTCTCGCTACGCTGATTTCTCATCCCTGCTCCTCCTACTGGTCTGGTTGAATATTTCTTCTTTAACACCTTTGTTGTTGGACTTCCATACTGTTTGATTTTCTGGCAGTTCTGGTCACTTTTTTTTTGTTTTTAAATGTGTTGTTGTCCTCCTTTTGGTTGTGCAAGAAGACAAAATGTATGTACCTATGCTTCCATCTTGATTGGAAGTCTCAATATCTGATTACAATACTAAGTTTTTAAAAATGGGAGAATTGGCTAGAACAATTAGCAGAACTGCTTATTAGAAGATCAGCATATTTTCTCCTGGAATTTAAGTTATATATTTAATGCTTAACTATGGTACTTTGGTAAACAGTGATGGTTTAAATCAGAAACTTGATTACTTGATTTCAGGTCTGGAACTTTTATTCCTTAATGAATATGAGAGGAAAAGTGCTGAAGAAAATGTCTAAGAACACATAGAAAATATTTTTGCCTCTTCCCCACCTTCTCTTCAATCACTTCAAAGTAAGTTACACACCAAATTGCATATAATTTATTCATAATAGCCCCCAACTATCACTCTGAGTTTATTTACAATTTAACCTATTTCATAATTCCTTCTTTAAACATATACTGAGTTTCTATACTCTATGTCATTTCCTTATGCTATTTTGTTATGACAACAAAACAACAGCTTCTGCCCTCATGAATCTTACATTGTGTAGGGAGATTTAGATAATTAAAAAATGACTGTAATAAAGTAGTGTAAGCCATTTTGGGAGGAGAATTAAAGGAACATATGGCAAGGAGACCTAAACTACTGAAAAAATCAGTGAAAACTTTCTGGAAGAATTAATTTTTCAGCCTAGTAAAAGATGATGACACTCATGAAGATAAGGAAGAAGAGAAGAGTTATGGCAGAGAAAAAGGAGAATTTCATTCTAGTGTTGGGAACAACCTTGCCTGGTTTCAGAAGCTGTAACCCCCCCCCCCCCCCATGGCTAAGGCTGAGTGAGAGACCTTCAGACCATAAGCCACTAAAGAGACAAAGCTTATCTCCCTGGCAGAAGCACCGCTTCTGCTCCTCTTACTTCATCCATAACTGGCTCTCAATGCTTGATCTGTTAGCCAATGATGAGTAAAATTCCCCAAGAGGGGAATGACCTAAGACAGACACGATCATGTGGAGGCCCCAGAGAAGGACTTGGGGGCCTATGGAGAAAGGGGGTGATGGACCCTCCTACCTTGGCTTTGACATAGTCTGAGTCCTCATTCTGTCTGTGAGAAGTCTCCTAATCTCTTGGCTGCCTTACTTCCCCTGCCTGACTTAAGCCTGAAACAATGGCAGAGGGTGGTACAACCCTGTGCTGGAAAGGTCAGGTTCCCTGGGTGATTAGGCCTAAGACAGAATACATAAAATCCTGTGAAACCTGCTTTGCTAAGAATGCTTTTAATTCAATGATAAGGGTCTGAGCAGAAAATGCATTTGTTTCTCAAAGTTTTGTAGCCCTTTAGGTAACATACCCTGACTCAGAATAGGCCCTTGTAGTTCTTTGTATGTTATCTATTGTTTGATCCTTACTGCCTGACAATGATTAATGAGTTTTACCTGTATTCCTGTGCAAAATGAACTCAATAAAAGCCCACTCAGGAAAAGCTTCTTGGTCCTTCTCCTTTGGGAGATTGGCCACCTTTCCTCCCTAAGCACATCACGTCTTGGCAGACTTATTCTTATCCATGGTGGCCGGAAGAGCCCTGTGGGTGGAGCCCCCCCCCCCCCGACAATCTAGATCAGTTGAGCAAGCCCATGGTGCCACACATAATGAATTTTTTCTTTCTTTCTTTCTTTCTTATTTATTTATTTATTTATTATTGGTGTTCAGTTACCATTATCCCCATTTTCCCTCCATTATTTGCCCCTGCTCTACCCTCCTTGCCTTCAACATTTAATCCTCTCCGCTGTTGTCTTTGTCCATGGGTCCTTTATACCTGGTCTTAACAACCCTTCTCCTTCTTTCTCCTACTACACCCTCCCCCATCCCTTCTGGTTACTATCAGTTTGTTCTTCATTTCCATATCTCTGGTTCTATTTTGCTCACATGTTTGTTTCATTGATTAAGTTCCACTTATAGGTGAAATCATATGGTACTTGTCTTTCACTGTCTGGCTTATTTCATTTAGCATAATGCTCTCCAGTTCCATCCATGCAGGGTAAGAGTTCCTTCTTTCTTTCTGCTGCATAATGTAAATGTACCATAATATTTTTATTCACTCATTTACTGACAGGCATTTAGGTTGCTTCCAGAACTTGGCTATTATAAATTGTTCTGTTATGACCATTGGGGTGCATAGGTTCTTTTGGATTGGTGCTTCAAGATTGTTAGGGTGTAATCCCATCTATGGAATTTCCAAGTCAAAAGGAAATTCCATTTTTAGTTTTTTGAGGAAATTCCATACTGTTTTCCACAGTGGCTGCACCAGTCTGCATTCCCACCAACAGTGTTCTAGGGTTCCCTTTTTTCCACAAACTCACCAGCACTTGTTGTTTGTTCATTTGGTTATGATGGCCATTCTGACTGATATAAAGTGGTATCTTATTGTGGTTTTAATTTGCATCTCTCTGATGGCTAGTGATGCTGAGTGTCCTTTCATATGTCTCTGGGAACTCCATATGCCCTTCTTGGAGAAGTGTCTGTTCAGGTCCTTTGCCCATTTTTTAATCAGATTGTTTGTCTTCCTAGTGTGGAGTTGTATGAGTTCTTTATATATTTTGAAGATCAAACCCCTGTCCAAGGTATCATCGGCAGATATATTTTCCCATCAGTTGGTTCCCTTTTCTTTTTGCTGATGTTTCCTTTAGCTGTGCATAAGTCTCTTAATTTGATGAAGTCCCATTTGTTTATTCTTTCCTTTATGTCCCTATCTCTAGGGGACATATCTGTAAAAATATTGCTTATGAAATATCTGAAATGTTTCTGTCTATGCTCTCCTCTAGGACTTTTATGGTGTCACAACTTATATTTAAATATTTTATTCATCTTGAGTTTATTTTTTGTTTATGGTGTAAGTTGGTGGTCAAGGTTCACTTTTTTGCATATAGCTGTCCAGATGTCCAGAGAGCATATGTTGAAGATGCTATTTTCGCTACATTTTATTCATCTCCCCTTTGTCAAATATTAATGAACCATAGAGACATGGGTTTACTTCTTGGTTCTATGTTTTGTTCCATTGATCTATGTGTAAGGTTTCTGCCAGCACCATACTTTTTTTTTTATTACAGTGGCCTTGAAGTATAGTTTGATATCAGGTATTGAAATCCCTCATACTTTGTCCTTCTTTCTTAAAACTGCTGCAGCTATTCAAGATCCTTTATGGTTCCATGTATATTTTGAAATATTTGTTCTATATATGCAAAATATGTCATTAGTACTTTAATAGGGATTGCACTGAATCTATAAATTGCTTTGGGTAATATGGACATTTTGATGATTTTAATTCTTCCAAACCGTGAACATGGTACAAACTTTCATTTATTTGTGTTTTCCTTAATTTCTTTCTTCACTGTTGTGTAACTTTCTGAGTAAAGCTCTTTTACCCCCTTGGTTAGGTTTATTCCTGGGTACTTTATTTTTCTTGTTGCTACATCAAATGGAATTTTTTTCATTTCTTTTTTTGATATTTCATTGTTGTTGTACAAAAATGCCTTCAATTTCTGGATATTAACTTTATATCCTGCTGTTTTGCCAAATTCACTTATTAGGTCAAGTAGTTTTTTGGTGGAGTCTGTAGGATTTTGTATGTATACTATTATGTCATCTGCAAACAATGGAAGTTTTGCTTCTTCCTTTCTAATTTGGATGTGTTTTATTTCTTTCTTGTCTGGTCACTGTGGCTAGATCTTCCAAAACTATGTTGAATAGAAGTGGTGAAAGTGAACATCCTTGTCTTATTCCTGATCTTTGTGGGAAAGATTTTAGTTTTTTCCCATTGAGGATGATGTTGGCTATAGGTTTATTATACATGACCTTTATTATTTTGAGGTGTGCTCCCTATGCTCCCACTTTGCTGAGTGATTTTCATAAATGGGTGCTTTTCCTTATCAAATGCTCTTTTGACATCTATTGATATGATCATGTGATTTTGTATTTTTCTTGTTTGTGTGATGTATTATGTTTATTGATTTGTGAATTTGTACAGTCTTTGCATCCCTGGGATGAAGGGACTTGATTCTTTGGTCCCACTTGATCATGGTGTATGATCTTTTTAATGTATTACTGGATGTGGTTTGCCAATATTTTGCTGAGGATTTTAGTGTCTATTTTCATCAGTGATGTTGGCCTCTAGTTTTCTTTCTTTGTTGTGTCTTTGTCTGGTTTTGGAATAAGGATGACACTGGATTTATTAAAAGTGTTTGGGTGTCTTTCATCTTCCTGGATTTTTTGGAATGGTTTGCAAAGGATAGCGCTTAGCTCTTCTTTAAATATTTTGTAAAATTCACCCGTGAAACCATCTTGTCCCAGACTTTTATGTCCCAGGAGTTTTTTTTTTTTTTATTAGTACTTCAATTTCAGTGGCTGTTATTGGTCTGTTCAGGCTTTCTGCTTCTTCTTCATTCAGTTTGGTATGATTATATGTTTCTAGAAATGTCTCCATTTCACCCAGGTTTTCAAATTTCTTGCCATATAGTTGTTCATTATGATATTTTGGTGGCAGATCAATGAAACTTGTCTGGTTCTCACGCACAAGATCTTATTTGGGTAATTTAACTCTGGCTGATAAAGGAAACCAGAAGGGTAAAGTTGATCATCCAGTCAGAGTACATGGAGTATGCTTAGGGAAACATGAAGGGCCCCCCAGAAACAGGTAGAAAAAATGAGAGATTTGAGAGAGAGAAAGAGAGACTAGAAAAATAAGTAGAAATCCAACAAAGTGTACTGCTCCAGAGGTGAAGAAAAGAGTGCTTCACAGAGAGAGGAAACACTGAACACTGTGAAAAGCCAAATAAAATGACAATTGAGAAATGTTCATTAGATTAGCAACAAACAGCTTATTGATAAACTTTGTAAAAACAGTTTGAGCAGAGTAATGAAGACAGAACATTGATTGCTAAAGAGTGGGAGCCAAATTAGGAAAAATGTCAAGGATAGACAACTCATTCTAGAATTCTGGCTGTGAAAGAGACTTGACAGAGCTAGCATAAGAGAGCAAGAAAATGAGAATCAATTGAATAAGCAATAGATGAAGTAGGATGGGACAAAAAGATTTTTCCTCTGTCTTTATCATGGGAGAAATTAGCACATTTACAGTGTGATTGGAAACAAAATATAAAAAAGGAGATCTTAAAAATGAAAGGGAAGAAGGAGGGGGAGAAGGAAAGGAAGAGGCATTGAGTGAAAATAGCTAGAAATGTTATAAATGCTAAAGGAAATAAGATCCAGAGCACAGGTTCTGCTGCAGCTGGAAGGAATGAAAAAGAAAATCCTTATATAAATGCTGACAGAGACTTATAGATTTAATTGCAGGTAGTTGAGAGGATTGTGTTATTTGGTTTCCCAGGTCACATAAGATTAGAAGATGTAGATTTATTAGGGATAAGTACATTGACAGTAATAAAAATAACCATTGATCTTAAAGGATATTCATTGTTAAACAAACATTCACCTAGTGCTATAATATGTTTTATGAGGATACATCAATGAAAAAGATTTTGTCTTAATTTTATGAACAGCTGAAAAAAAGTCCTCCCCCTCAATAGAGGGTGGCCTTACCATCCTGTCATTCGTATAACTGTTTCTAGGAGAAACCTAGGAGTTTCTTTCCCTCACCATTCTTCACTGCCTCCCTCCCCACAGCTTGCAAACACACGGGCATGTACATGTGTGTGCATGCACACGTACACACCCCACATCCAATATTCACTAGGATACCCTGGCAATTCTATTTTCAAAACAAGCCTAGAATTTGACAGGTACTTCCATCTCTGCTGCCTCAACTTTGATCCAAGCCACTAGCACTTTTCTTTTTTTATATATTTTATTTATTTATTTTTAGACAGAGGGGGAGGGAAGGAGAAAGAGTGGGAGAGAAACATCAATGTGTGGTTGCCTCTCATGTATCCCCTCCTGGGGACCTGGCCTGCAACTCAGGCATGTGCCCTGACTGGGAATCGAATGGTGACCCTTTGCTTCACAGGCCCGTGTTCAATCCACTGAGCTACACCAGCCAGGGCTGCCACTAGCACTTTCACCTGACTATTGCAGTAACTTTGGTGAAATAATAAAATTTCAACTGAGTAAATTTTAAAGATCTTACTGGGTTTATTCAGTGATTCATGAATCAGGTAGGATCCAGCAGATAGAAAGGAGCTCTGAGAATTACACAAGGCAAGGAATTTTATAGGTAGCAGGGAGCAGGAACCAGGAAGTTGTAATAAAAAGTGAATAGCTTATTACAAGGTTACTTACTTTATAGGGAATGGCATGGGTTTATCAGGCAGATTACCTATTAATGCTGATCAGGAGATTTGTGCTTGGCTGGTTTAAGATTCTATTTGTAGGAGACCTGAAACAAATCAAGTCATGGTTTGTTGAAGTGGTGCTTAGAAGAAGTAACTCCATTTGGTGCCTGTTGTTTAGTCTTTAATACCTTCCAATTTGTTTCGTCCCCATATCCACTCTAATATGTATCCATCCACTCTCCACATAGTAATTAGGACATGGTTTGGGTCATTACACTTCTACATGTAAGACCTTCTAATGGCTTCCATTTGCTCAGGAAACAAAATTTAATAAATTCACAATGTCTTAAAAGACCCTACATGAATGTTCTCCTGTCCCCATTTCTAAAACCATACTTACTATGTGTTTCTTGTTTAAAACACCTCCTTCACATGGGCCCCGTTTTAGTTACTAGAATGTGCTAACAGCTTATCAACTCAGGATCTTCGAACTTGCTTTTCTTCTGCATAGAGCATGCTTCCTTTGACTTTTTTGCATGACTGACAACCTAAGACTGGCAAATGGAGGCTCATTTATGATCTAAGGAAAATTAATGAATCCCTACAGCCTATGGACCCCCTACAGCCAGGGGTCCCTAATCCAGTTTGTATTCCTAGAGATTGGCGACTTTTAATAGATTTAAAAGACTGTTTTTTCACAATCCCTTTAGCAGAAAAGGATCAAGAGCAGTTTGCACTTTCTCTTCCTGTCATTAATAAATCTCAGCCTTTAGAGTGATTTCAATGGAAAGTTTTACCTCAGGGAATGCTTAATAGTCCTATTATTTGTCAGCATTTTGTTCATACATCAATTCAGTCAGTAAGAGATCAATTCCCTGATTCAATTATCTATCATTATATGGATGATATTTTAATTGCAGCTCCCTTATGCTAGCAAAAACTACTTCCTTTCTTAAAAACTCTGTAGCCTCTGCTGGACCGATCATTGCTCCAGAGAAAACCCAGCATTCACAGCCTTGGAAATATTTAGGTTATATCCTTTTCAACAGGACAATTCAGCCTCAAGTCCTTCAAATTAGTCCACCCAAGGATTTAACTCTTAATCGCCTCCAACAACTTTCAGGAACAATTAATTGCCTGTGACCCAGCCTTGGAATACCCACTCAGCAGTTAACTCATTTATTTAATACCCTTAAAGGAGACCCAGATCTCAATTCCCCTAGGGAATTGTCTTCTGAAGCCTTGCAAGAGTTAACTATAATAAATCAACGTATTCAACAATGACAATTAACCAGAATTAATCTACAACTCCCTGTCCGATTTTTCTGCTTTCAACCTTAGGCACTCCAACTGGACTGACAGGACAACTGATGCCTCATTTAACTATGATAGAGTGGCTTTTTCTGTCTCATCAGCCATGACACACCATTACCACCTATATAACTGTTTTGTGTCACCTCATAATTAAAATGACGTGAATAAACACAGCAGTTATTGGGATATGATCCCGACTTTATTCATATTCCCTTAACTCAGGTTTATTTACAGCGACTAACAACTCAGCCTTTAGAATTTCAGTGTGCCATAGCTGACTTTGTAGGAAGACTAGAAATTAATTTACCCTCAGACAGACTGCTTCAATACATTTCATTCCTTCAGATAAGACTAGCAGAAAAAAAAAATCAGTCCAGTAACAATAACAGGAGCAAAAATTGTATTTCTTGATGGGTCTGGAAAAACCGGACAGGCTGCTGTTTTCTGGAAAGAAGGCAATAACTGGAAAGATATTGTATTCTCAGGACATTCCTCTACTCAGAGGGCTGAACTTTTTGCTGCAATTATGACCCTGCGGCAATGGCCTAAAGAAGCTTTAA
The DNA here is from genome assembly GCF_014824575.4 of Sturnira hondurensis. NCBI lineage: Eukaryota > Metazoa > Chordata > Mammalia > Chiroptera > Phyllostomidae > Sturnira > Sturnira hondurensis. The sequence continues at coordinate 282,817 of NW_028089495.1, forward strand.
ATATAGTTTGTGACTCTGGATATACTGTCTATACTATTCAACATTAGATCAGGCATTAATTAAAACTTCAATTGACTCAAATCTGCTCAACTTATTTCTGACTTTACAGTCTCTCCTCAACAAGCGAGAATACCCCCTCTTCATTACTCATATTCAATCTCACTCAGGCCTGCCTGGCCCCTTAGTGGACAGTAACAACAAGGCAGATACCTTAGTTAGTGTTTTCACTGCTTTTCAGCGAGCAGCAACTTCTCACCAGTTTTTTCATCAAAACAGCTAGGCACTTCAAAGACAATTTGATATTCCCTGTTCTCAAGCTAAGCAAATTATTAAAGAATGCCTTGAATATCAAGTCCTTACTAGGGCATCACTATCCACAGGAGTTAACCCTCAAGGACTAAGTTCTCAAATGACTTGGCAAACAGATGTCACTTATTACACTCCTTTTGGAAAATTCAAATACATTCACATTTCTATTGATACTTATTCTGGTGCCCTACATGCATCTGCTTTAACAGGTGAATCTGCTAGAAATATACAATCCCATTGGCTTGAAGCCTTCAGTCATTTAGGACGGCCTCAGCAAATTACAATTGATAATGGCCCGGGATATCTTGCCCAGTCTACTTCCTTCAGCCTTGGAATATCCAACATAAAACAAGAATACCTTATAATCCAACCAGTCAGGCAATTGTTAAACAGGCACATCATACCTTTAAAAATCTTCTTAAAAATTAAAAAGGGGAGTCAGGAGTCTACTCCCCCCCAAATTTGACTATGTTAGCTATGTTTACCTATAATTTTCTAAACTGTGATGAATCACTCTGTACTCCAATTGAGAAACATTTTCAGAACAAAGAACCAAAGTCATCTTATCCTCAAGTTTTATACAGAGATCTGCTGGAAAAGGTACTTGACAGAGTCCTGTAGATCTCTTAACATGGGGAAGTGGGTATGCGTGTGTTTACATCCCTACAGGTCCTGTCTGGCTTCCAGCTAAAAGGGTGAAGCCTTATCATGAACAAAACAGACATCAAGCTCCACTACCTGGAAGTGAAAACTGATCAGCTAACAGACCAGATAGCCCATTGGAAGAAAACAAGCACTGAATTCCAGTGCCAAAAAATACAGTTTATGTTGCTAAGTATTTACTAATTTATTTTTTTTGTTCTTATTGATACTTTGTGTTTTCTTTTAAAGGAGCAACTTTATGCTGCAAGCAAGGAACAGTACAGTACTTACTATCAGCTCTCTATGATAACCGCAATTGGCCTGCATATCCAGGAGAGGATTTATCATACTCTCAATCCCCCTCCGGTTCCTCCTTGTACTTTAGACAAAAGCCACAAATACTCAGTCTCTTGGTCTTTGTGCAGAGGACCAAATGCCACTACTGCTTTTCTCCCCAAAAGTTCTTTTGTAGTGGGGAACTGGGAAGGTAATTGGAAAGTACTGGCTAAATTTGGCACAGCAATAGTTTCAGCTCTGCCTCAAATCCCATATACTAATATATGATGGGAGGGGCCTGGTACCAAGACACCTATTATCAGAATTGTTTCTCCCAACCACACTAGCCCCTTGGCATTACAACTAATGGAAAATGGGCTTGCCTTTTAATCCTAGAAAATGCCTGTATAAAAAAATTTTCAAAAAGCCTCTATCAGGATGGTCCTCTAAAACAAGATTGGGTCACAGTTTGTACCCCCTACCCTTACTTGTTTTTGGCAACTCCAGAGACAGCT